>NW_026057579.1:24489810-24755779 GCF_023721935.1 Panthera uncia | reverse complement strand
CCCCCCCCCTCCCAGTGAACACTCCCTACATTTCAGACCCGGCTCCCCCACTTCCCGCTCATGCGCATTCCCGCAGGGCCCCAATCCTCCCACCCCGCCCGCCCTTACCATATACCAGGTCCCCAGGATGATCGTCCCGGTGCGGACATGGCAACAGCCGCAGCAACGGGTGCTGTAGAACCGGTCACTGCGGCTCCGCTTGAAAGTCATGGACACCATCGGGAATCTCTCAGGCTTCGTTCTAGGATGGGCCCCTGACAAACGCTTTTCGCCCAGAGGTCGAACCCAGATAGCTTTGCCACAGTCTCCAAATCCAAACGACGCGTCTTCAAGCCCGCCCCTGGCCCGGGCCCCAGCCAGCTCCTTCGCACCTGCGCACTAAGTGCCGAGCGCCTCTCTCGCGCGACCTCGGTTTACCCCTCTTCCTCCACCTTCCCCGCACACAGGCCAATGGAAGAGCGGAAAGCTGGGTGGACTCGGCCCCTGATTGGACAAACATGGAGATTGACAAGACGTCACGCCCAATCAGAAGTGCGACTCGCCTTAGAGCTAATAAATCCCCGCCTCTTACTAGAGGGCCGGGACTGGCTCGTAGGCCTAGAATAGCTTGGGAGTGGTTGGTGGTTTACCATACCCGAGACGAGAGCGACAATAAAAGAAGCATTTCATGGGGAGAAGCAGAGACAAGATGGGTTGGTGGGAGAAAGCGGGCACGAAGGACTTTCCTGTGTCTCCGCCACGAACGGCCTCGGAGGCGTCACGGGACCGAGGCTGCTCACGTGACCTTTGCGCGCAGCTTGATTATTTGGCTGGCCGGGGGCGGTGCCACTGGGAAAGGGGTGGGGCTAATCCCCGTTCTGGAGCCTTCCTCGATGCCGAGGTGGGAATTGGGGACTTCTTGGAAGAGTACAGTTTTAGGTTTCCACGCTCCCTCACTTTGAAGACTTCTTTTTGGGAGCAAAGAAAAGACCACCTAACTCTTAAGCAACTAAGAAGCAAGAGGATTGAGAAAAATAAAAACAAGATAAAGTAGAAGAACTGTTTAGTTGCTGGGTCTTTACAGATAAGTGATTTTTATTGGGAAAAATTGTGAAACACGTTGAAATGGACCAAGAGATTACTGGGTTCCTAAAGTGAAAAACCAGCCATTAGTCTGACACACCTTTCTGGGTACCCTGATTCTATGTGGCCTTTCCATCTTTCTTTGAGGAACTCTGTACAACTCTCTGTTGTAGATAGCTAATAGCAAAAGGAAATACTCCTGTCCATTGAACTTGACAATGAATCTTAATGCTCCTGGGAGAAAGCCATTTTGCATCTATTTGTAAATTCATCTCCCATTCACAATTCAACAATATAAGTGAGTACTTTAAATTCTCCTTTAAACTGGTACTATCATGTTAACTGGTTTCCTCACTGAATAAATAAAATCTTTGCCACTAGTTTATTTTGTATTTGTGTGAGACTTAAGGCTTTTACTTAAAAAAAAAAAAAAATACATGGTTCAACTTTTGGGAAAGTACACTCCCTTTTAGGGAAGAGAAAGGCCTCCCCGAGCCCTGCCAAGTGTATTCTTAGCTGGAGACCACAGTGAATTCAGAGTAAAGGTTATTCAGTGAACACCGCTTGAAGTTATACATTGATTTCTTGATTATCTCTCCCCACTAAAATGTAAATTCTAGAAGAGCAGAGACTTTGTTTACTTCTGCAACATGGAAGAAATTGTCCATGGACAATTATCCTGGTTTGGATAATACTTGCAATATGGGAGGCCATAGTTAGGTCAGGCTACACTGAAGGATGGAGTGGGGTGGAAGCAATTTGACTCATAATGAATTGACATATCTCCACTTTAGTCCATACCAACACTCCCCTCTCCCCTTCGAAATTACATAGCCCTTACTGTGTTCTGTGCAGGGGTTCAATCACTATTTTGAATCATTTCATCCTTTCAACAATAACTACAGGGAAGGTGATTTTATATTATTTAACTCCACAGAAAAGTTAAATTTCACATCCAAGGTTACAAAGCCAGTATGTGGAGAAATTGGAACCTTCATAAATTGCTGGTGAGAATGTAAAATGGTGCACATGTTGTGAAAAAGTTTGACAGTTTCTCAAGAAGTTAAACACGGAGTTGCCGTAAGATCCAGCAATTCCACTCCTACGTATATAAAGAGAATCAAGTTCACACAAAACCTTGTAACAAATGTTCATAGTGGCATTACTTATATGGAAAGAAAAATGGAAACAATCCAAATGTCCATTAGCCAATGAATGGGAAAGTAAAATGTAACGTATCCATACTAATGGGATATAACTTAGCAATAAAAATGAATACATAATCCACCTCAAAAACACTATGCTAACTGAAAGAAGGCAATCACAGACCACAATGTTTTGTTGTATAGACCATTTTTATGAAATGTCCAGAATAGTCAAATATATAGACACAGAAAGTACATTAGTGGTTGCCAGTGGCTGGAGTCAGTGAGGGAGGAGTTTCTTCTCTTTTCTTTTTAATGTAGTTTCAGTGATGAAAACGTTCTTTTTTTTAATGATGAAAATGTTCTACAACAGGTTGTAGTGATGGTGGCACAACTATGAATATACAAAAACCCATTAAACTGTACACATTAGGTGAAATGTGTGTGAATGTGAATTATATCTCAATAAACTACTAAAGGAGGGGGATGGGAGAAGGGACTGGTTGCTGAGCCCAAATGGAAGGGTCAGCCTTAAGAGGAAGAGGAACCCCATTGAAATGGAAAAGTATGAAACAGACAATGAAAATCTCAATAGATTGGATAAACTCTTGATTGAGTCATTTTGAGAGAAAATTAGTGAATTAGAAGATTGCACTGATGAACCGATCCAGAACTTGGCACAGAGACAAAGAGGTAAAGTATGAGCAGTGATGACATGGAAGATCAATCAAAATATAAGAGCAGATTCCAATTCCTCAGCTGTGAAATTCCCACCCCAACTGATAACATGTTATTTTAATTTGACCTTTCATGCCATAATTTATGGTTAAAAAGTCCTCTTCTATATTATCCTTCCCTATCAACTTTCATCATAGCACTCTTGGGGAAGACAATTTTTAAAGGCTTCTACCAAGGAAAAGCTAACTGCCAATAAAAGCATTTATAGCAGGGGTGCCTGGGTGGCTCAGTCGGTTGAGCCTCTGACTTCGGCTCAGGTCATGATCTCACAGTTTGTGGGTTCAAGCCCTGCATCAGGCTCTGTGCTGACAGCTCAGAGCCTGAAGCCTGCTTCGGATTCTGTCTCTCTCTCTCTCTCTCTCTCTCTCTCTCTCTGCCCCTCTCCTGCCCACAGTCTGTCTCTCTCTGTTTCTCAAAAATAAATAAAACGTTAAAAAATTAAAAATAATAATAATAAAGCATTTATAGATGAATTCACCTATAAAAAATCTATTCATTACTTCCAAGAAATAAGAGGATTAGTTAAAAATCAATTTAAATCCCCATTACTCCTCATTAGATTGTTTCATCAGTTGTGAGGCACCTGGAAAATGTGGATGGAATATTCAAGTTAATCTTTCCCCCATACCTCTTCATGAAGCAAAAATTGTTTTGATTGAAAAACGCTCCTTGATAAAATAGAACCCAGTTGCTTTCCTTTAATGTTCTATTGAAATATTTCAAAAAGAACTTCATTTCACTTGTTCAAAAGACACCCTTAGCCATCTTCTCAAGTGGTTCCTTCCTTTGAATTCTTGGTGTCCTGTCAATTTTTAAAAAGTCTGACTTGGCACATTTCATGGTTGTGTTGAAACGTTTGCCTTTTAATCACACAGGATGGTAACTCCAAAACAACACAAGTACCTTTATAGAAACAATTTAGCAGCCTGCCCAAAGTCTGTGGTTTCATAGAGTTGTTATTTTCCTATAAGTTAATATAGTACTCAATGATTTTTTTTTTAAGATTTTATTTTTAAGTAATCTCTACACCCAATGTGGGGCTTGAATTTACAACCATGAAATCAAGAGTTGCATGCTCTACTGACTAAGCAAGCCAGGCATGCCTCAATGAATTTCTTATATTCCTGAAAAAAAGCCTAACAGGGAAAAGAAATCTGGAATTTTGTATTCTGCTTCATAGAGTAGTAGTGTATTAGTAGAAGTCAATAGAATATTTAAACTGTATTATAAATCAACTGATTTCTTTCCTATCCCAAAACCAAGCTTCAGAATAAAGAATAGTACCAAAGGAAATGACTATGCAAAGGGCAGCAGTGAAAGTAATCTATAGCAAATTGAATATCTTTGCTATCTAAACATATAGAAATTTATAAGTAAAACATCACATCAGAAACAGATAAATGGATGAAGAATATGAACAAACAATTCACAACCAGTGACAAAGCTTCCTAAGAATAAGAAGCACACATGAAAATGATAAATTGAAGAATCGAAATTAAATATAAATGATTATTCCCCTCCCTTTATTAAATGAATATAACTTGAAAAGGATATCATGAAATTAATACTTTTGTATATAACTGGTGGGATTGTAAATTGGCACAACCATTTTGGACAACTCTTTGATAGTATGTATTAAAGCCACAATAAATTCACATTCTCTAACCTAGTAATGCCATTTCTAAAAATCTGTTCTTAAAGTCTAGAAACTGAGAAAGTGATCTGCACAAAGATATCCTTTATCTCAGCATTATTTATAATAGAAAAAAATTAGAAACAACCTAAATGACCAGTAATAATTTAGTAAATTATGGTATACCTTATGATGAGATACTCTAATGTCATTAAAATTGTAAAACAAGATAAAATATTTATGAAATAATGTTAAGTGAAAAGAGAATACAAAATTCTTTATACTATGTTTACAGTAATACTAAACATAAGCCGTGTCTTAGACTCTGGGTCTGGAGTTCTTTCTTGTCCAGCAAGAAATCGGGATGCAGGATTAAATGCAAGAGAGGCTAATGTCCTGGAGAAGACAAGAGCCTGAGTAAGGGTCCTTGCTCCGTTTTTATTAGGATCAGAAGGCTTACAAATGTGGTGATGGGCGTGCACAAAGAGACAGTGAAATCATGAACATTATTAACTCATGGGCATAAGGGAAAGGGGGTTTTGAAGATATGTGGTGTTAGGGGTTTGGGTTAATACAAAACAAAATCCTGGCCTTGGAAGGCTGTTTACAGCAGACCTGAAGCCCCACCTCTGTTTACCTAAACTAGCCTAGGGAACAAGAAAGACCGAGCATGCTACCTCAGGATCAACAAGGTACCTTTCTTTTGCTAATTAGCTGCACTCTGGGCAACTTCACCCTGTAGCCCTGTTTACCTGTTTACCTAGTTTGGCCCTTCCTTCCTATGAAAGCAGCTTTCTGCTATAGTAGGAAGTTGGGGGGGGGGGGGGGGGCTTCTGCCCTGAATACTTAATCTCGTTTACCTCAACTTGGATGTTTTCATCCTGAGATTCCCTATTCCTATACCTTTGTCCTATACTGGGACCTTTGCCCCACTTTACCTATTCTTATTTACCTAATCTTGCTTACCCAAACTTGGGTGTGTACATCCTATGGCTTTCTAATTCTTTAAGCCTTGTTAAACTATCAATGCAGGCTCAGGGAATTCCTAAGCTTGTTCCCCACAAAACCAGAAGTAAATATATCAAAATGAAAACCAGTGGTTGTTAAGCTGGTAGAAATTATGGGTTTATGATACTCCTTTTATCTATTTCCAGTGAATGAGTATGTGTGTGTTTGGTTGTTAAAAAAGTTCATTTCATTATTATTTTTTAAATATTTTTTTAAGTTTATTTATTTTGAGAGAGAGAGGGAGAGAGAGAATGTACAGGGTAGAGGCCGAGAGAGAGAGGGAGAGAGAATTCCAAGCAGGCTCCGTGCTGTCAGCGCAGAGCCCCATGCAGGACTCAAATTCACAAACCATGAGATCATGACCTGAGCCAAGATCAAGGGTCAGACACTTAACCAACTGAGCCACCCAGGTGCCCCCCCCCAAAAGTTCATTTTATAATAAATTATCAGGCAACCTTAAAACACACTAAATTATTAGCCAAGGTCTAAATTAGTGAAAAGAACAACTTCTAGAATATTTTAAAAGAAATCTAACTTTATTCCTTTTTGGTACATAATTGATAAATAGATAAGCTTGATTGTGGTCAGCATGTTAGTTGCCTATGATCGTTTTTATAATGGGAGTAAGGTTTTCCTTGTCCAGACTCTGAGCTTGATAAGTAGGGAATGTTGTGGTCCTGGCTCAGCCCCTATCTGAGTATTCTGAAGAACTCTCTTAATTGCTTAAATTTCCTTATTATTACTTTCGAGGGTTTTACATTTTGCCACTTTCCGGGGCAAAACCTCAGTAGTTCAGCTGGGTTTATTTTCTTCATGTGCAAAACTAGCAGTTAAAGTAAATGATGTCTAGTTCCAGATCTATAATTCTGATTCTAAATTAAGACTTTCCAAATGCTTTAAGCCTACTAATTCTCAAATTATTTAAGACTTTGATCTAACAAGCTTCAGCTTCAGGACCCTTCTCTTGTTTGGGCCTGGAAAAGCCTCTTTCTGTGTGTTAAAAAAAGATCATATGTTTTTATTTAATTTGAAAAAAAAAAAAAAAAATTTTTGCCCCCCCCCCCCCCCACTGGTTAAGACAATTGGCTGTTTCCACCTCCCCTTTTCCTTTACAACATTTCCTCTTGTATCAGGTGGTGTTTTAGTGGCTGTGGGGATATAGGGCATTCAAGTAAGGAGAAGTTGAATTGAAGTTTCATTATTTTGGGTGTAGTGGAAATTCATGTGCCTTAGTTGCATTTCCCTGCACAGGAAGGGCTTCCAGGACTGCTTTCATTCCCACTGTGCTGACTTACATGGTGCTGTGCCATGAAAGGCAAAGCAGGGATCTCACTACGTATAAGCATGTCCTTTAACAACTGGCTCTGGAAGTACCTGGGTCATGGAGGAGAAGCAAGGTTTGAAATACTCAGAGCCAGAAACTGGTCTGTGCAGAATATTTCCAAATCTTCCAGCTTTGATAGAAACTGTATGGACGGAGGTTTTTTGTTTTTTTTTTTTTAATTGAGTTTAACTGAGATACAATCACATACCAAACAATTCACCCATTTAAAGTATACAGTCCAGTGGTTTCTTAGTATATGCACAGAGTTGTACAAACATCACCAAATCTGTTTTAGAATATTTATCTCCCCCCCCCAAAAAAAAACCCTTTCCCTTTATCTATCATTCTCTAATCCCCATCCCCCCATCTCTAGGCAACCACTAATATACTCACTTGACAGTTTTCCCAAATTTGACAACAATCCTACAAACTTCCATGACAGTTACCAATAGAGTTATGCAGTTGATTAAAAAAAACAAAAAAAACAAAAAAAACTCTTCCTAAAGCATCAATAAAAAAACAACCATTTTGGGGCGCCTGGGTGGCTCAGTCGGTTGAGCGTCCAACTTCAGCTCAGGTCATGATCTCACAGTCTGTGAGTTCAAGCCCTGTGTCGGGCTCTGTGCTGACAGCTCAGAGCCCGGAGCCTGTTTCAGATTCTGTGTCTCCCTCTCTCTGACCCTCCCCCATTCATGCTCTGTCTCTCTCTGTCTCAAAAATAAATAAACGTAAAAAAAACAAAACAAAACAAAAAACAAAAAAACAATTTTGATCAATGATGCTATATGAAAGGCCAAATTATTTCTCCTTTATTTTTGGATATTACAAAATCATTGTCAAATGCAGAGGCAATAGAAGAGTTTAGAAGAAAAAAGTATATAGCTGTGTGTCAAGTAACTCATCTAAAAGTTATGGGTTTTTTAATTTTTCTCAATGTAGTTACCTGCTTTTAAACATTTGTACATCATTGTGATTTTATCTAATTCTAAATAAGTATTAACTTTCATACTTAATTTTGACGTTGTGATTTTGAATTGTTTTGCTTAAAAAGTTCTCTCCTGCAGAAGTTTATAACCCCAAGAAACCCAAATCCACCCCATGACTAGCCCAAGAGGAAAGGTAGGTTCCCAGTTAATGGCCCACCTACATCAACAAATAGTGAAGCTCAAAGCTAACAAATCCCACCAATGTGTTCAGATTTTAAAATCAACCTTTTAATTTCCCACTCTTTTTGTAGAACACAGAACAGAAGCATACCAGGCTCTAAGAAAATCCTCTAGCAGGCAAGACAGAGGTCAAACCATCAGAAATAGGGAGGAGGAGGAAATGGCAACCATGACAGGAGAGAAAATGTCCTGAGAGAAAAAAGAGAAGCTACAGTATCCATACAACAAGAATAAGATGCCATAACATGAACATTCACTGCACAAAAAAGTTCTTAGAAATTAAAAACATGAGAACAGAAATGACAAACTCAATAGGTAGGAAAAGAAGGTTGAGAAACTCTCTCAGAAAGCAGGGCAAAAGACAAAGATATATACAATAAGAAAAAAAAGAAAAGAAAATGAGAGGATTAGTCAAAGATATCCAAATGGAAATCATAGAAATTCCCAGAAGAAAGAGGAAATAGAAGTGAGGAAATCATTACTATAAAAACATTTCTCAAAACTACAGGAATGGGTTTCCAAGACTGAAAGGGTTCACTGAATGACCATCCTTTTAGAGTAAAACAGATCCAGGTAAAGGCACATCAGAGTGAAATGTCAAGACACTGGAAACAAAAGTTTCTAGAAGCTTCCAGAGAGAGGGAAGAAAAACAAACCATATGGAAAGAATCTGAATGAAATAGCCTTGAAATTCTCAACAAAATGCTAGAACCTAGAACACAATATTGGTTTTCCTTCAGAAGTCTGAGCAAAAAATGATTTCAATTTATTTGTACGCACGATCAAACTAGCAGTCAAGTATGGGGGTAGAATAACTGTATTTTTAGACAAGTCTCAAAATTTTTACTTCCCACTTCAGAAAGCCACCAGAGGATGTGGCACATCAAAATGAAATGAAGCCATGAAAGAGTAAGGTGTGAGATACAGAAAACAAGAGATCCGACACAGGTGAGATGTGGATGAAGACTCCCGAAGGTGATAAAGGGCTCAGTGTGAAAACTGTGTCAGGTGCAGAGGTCAACCCATCCCGACCGGAGCACTGCGAGTCCAGAGAATACATGGGGGGCTATCATCATGTCTGCATTCTGCAGTTCTGCTGAGTTTTCATCCCGAGGAAGCTACCTGAAGATGTTCTCCACCAAAACAGAGGAGAAAACCAAAAAAGAGGAAGACATGAGAACCAGGAAATAGGGAATCAAATCTAGGAGAAAAGCAAAAGGAATTTCAAAGGCTGAGAGCAAAGAGAAGTCTCAGGATGACAGTTGCTTAGGAGGCCTGGGAAGCAGCCAGCGCAGATGGAAGAGAAAGGTCTCCAGAAGGTAAATCAGGAAGAAAAGAGTCAGAACTGACGCACCGCCTAAGTTGTTATGAAAGGCCCTGGGAAAGTGTGGCAAGACCTAGCAGACAATAAGCACAAAGAAAACCAAGCACATGAATAAACAAGGCAATTATTGTAAGTCCAGGAAAAACAAAGTTGAAAAAGAAATTTAGCCAGAGTATACCACAATGTTTAGATGTGGATAAGGATTACATGGCATAACCAAGTAAACACTGACTATTGATTTCACAAAGCATTGAAATATGTGTATTTGGGAGAAGGGTAGATGACAGGGCAAGAGTAATAAATCTTTATCAAAATAGAAGCCAATAGATCTTTATCAAAATAGAAGCCAATAGATAGTATCAAAAGTTGATTTGTGAAAATACAGCATAGGTACCTATTATTTACAAATATGGAAGTAGGTGTGTGCCAGGAAAAAAGAAAAGCCGAAAGCATGTACATGTAAACTTCTGCTATGTAATAAACCACCACAAAACTTAGTGGTTTCAAACAAACATCTTTTTATTTGTCATAACTCTGTAGATAAGCTGGGCATTTCTTCTGGTTTGGGCCAGCTCAGCTGAACCCTGTGGTCAGCTGTTGAACTTAGCTGAGTCTGGATGGCCCAGAATGTTCTCACCCATCTGGTGGTTGGTTCCGGGTCAGCTGGGGTTATGGTGATGATTTAGCCATCTGTGTCTCATCATCCAGGCAGCTGGCCCAGGCTCTTTCATATAGTCCTTACAGGGTTTGTAAGAACACTGTGAAAGGGCAAACTCAAGGCACATGCAGTTTTGCATGGCTTCTTTTACATGTGCTAAAGTTCCACTGGCCCAAACAAATCACATAGCTAAGCCCAGATTCAAGGGATGGAAAACTATGTCGTGATGGTTAAGAGCTGCAAGGTCACATTGCAGAAGGATGTAAATACAGGGATGGAAAGGATATACAGCGTAAACTTCAAAAGTAGTTGTCTCTACAGAGAGGATCTGAGGAAGGGAGGATGGGACAGGGGACGTGGGTAAGGGGATTGAGGGGACCTGGGAGGTACTTTATAATAAACGCTTTAGGACTATTTTATTGTATTGTTTGGCAAAGTCAGTTTTAGTTTTGTATATATATTTTTGCAATTGCCTCTAAAGACCTTTTAAGTAACATTTGTAACAGCATATACACAAGTTTATAACTTGTTTTCTTTCAAAAACACTAGTTCAAAAAGGTATATGCACCCCTATGCTTACTTCAGTATTATTTACAATAGGCAAGATATGGAAACAACCCAAGTATCCATTGATAAATGAATGGATAAGGAAGATGTGATACACGTGCGCGAGCATGCACACACACTCTCTCTCTCTCTCTCTCTCTCTCTCTCTCTCACACACACACACACACACACTGGAATATTATGCAGCCACACAAAATGAAATTGTCCCATTTGTGACAACATATATGGACCTAGAAGGCATTATGCCAAGTGAAATAAGTCAGACCGAGGAAGACGAATACCATATGATTTCCCTCATGTGGAATCTAAAAACATAAATTAATAAATAAACTAAAAGCAGAATCATACCTATAAATAGAGAACAAATTGATGATTGCCAGAGGGAGGGGATGTGCAAAATGAGTGACGGAGAATGAGAGATACAGGCTTCCAGTTACAGAATGAGCGAGTCACAGGAATAAGAGGTACAGCACAAGGAAGACAGTCAGTGATATCATAATAAGGTTGTATGGTGACAGGGGGTGAATACAGCATAATGTGTAAACTTATCAAATCACCATGTTGTACACCTGAAACTACAGTAACATTGTGTGTTAACTATACTAAAAACAAAAATGGTTTTCTTTGTGCTTACATAGGCCTTATGGGAATCTATTATGATAGCTATATAATATTTTATCAGGTAGACAAGCCATAATTTACTAACCATTCTAGTATTTTACTACTACAAATAGCTTTTCAACAAGCACCTTTTTTTACATTAAAGCCATTTAAAAAATTATTATATTCTTAGGATAGAGTCTTAGGAATGGGTTTCTCTTCTTTTTTAAATTTTTTAATGTTTATTTTTGAGAGGGGGGGAGGGGGCAGAGAGAGAGGGAGACACAGAATCTGAAGCAGGCTCCAGGCTCCGAGCTGTCAACACAGAGCCTGATGCAAGGCTCCAACTCACAAACCGCGAGATCATGACCTGAGCAGAAGTCCAATGCAACAGATGAGCCACCCAGGTGCCCCAGGAGTGGGTTTCTTAGATAAGAAAGTATAAACATTTTAATGCTTTTTGAAAAATATCTATTTACATTTAGTATATATATATATATATATATATGTTATTTTTCAGAAAATTTGTATCACTTTACCATTAGAAGTATATTCTAATAACCAGTCACACCACGTTCTTGCCAGCATTACATTTGTGTGTATGGATGTAACAAGTCTACTATTTCATTTTTTATAACTATATGTATTATTAAGTTGATAGAGTTAATTTATTTTTTTAATTAAAAAAAACTTTTTTTTTTTTCAACGTTTTTTATTTATTTTTGGGACAGAGAGAGACAGAGCATGAACGGGGGAGGGGCAGAGAGAGAGGGAGACACAGAATCGGAAACAGGCTCCAGGCTCCGAGCCATCAGCCCAGAGCCTGATGCGGGGCTCGAACTCACAGACCGCGAGATCGTGACCTGGCTGAAGTCGGACGCTTAACCGACTGCGCCACCCAGGCGCCCCTAAAAAAAACTTTTTTAACGTTTATTTATTTTTGAGACAGAGACAGAGCATGAATGGGGGAGGGGCAGAGAGAGAGGGAGACACAGAATCGAAAGCAGGCTCCAGGCTCTGAGCCATCAGCCCAGAGCCCGACGCAGGGCTCGAACTCACGGACCGCGAGGTCGTGACCTGAGCTGAAGTCGGACGCTTAACCAAATGAGCCACCCAGGCGCCCCAAGATAGAGTTAATTTACATAAAAGGGAGGGAGTAGTCAATAGTGTCAAATCCCTCAGAGTATCAAGTAAGAAAAAGGTTGGATTTAGAAACCCCCGACCTTGGGGGGATTTACTGAGACCTATGAGAGTAGGTTCAATGTAGCGGTGGTGATGGGACATAGACAGAAGTGAAAAATGAGAAGGAGAAGCACTAAAGATAAACTGTAATTTACAAGAAGCAAGATCATAAAGTGAGGGAGAAAGATAGGGTACTGGGTATAGGGAAGTACTGGTTTTATGTCAAACACGTCAAACCACCAAACCAGACTGAAATCTGTCCAACCATCCACCCGTCCATCTGTCATCTGCCTTTGCTTCTGTCTCCCTCACTTTGTCCTCCTAATTATTATGTCAGGAATTGTTTCAAAATGTCCATTTCTTAAATACTGACTGGGCTCAGTGTTCACGCAGGGAAATTCTCCAAGCCAGTGGTTCTCAAAGTGTGGTTCGCTGACCCCTAGGGGCCTGCAAGAACCTTTCAGAGGACCTGAGTTCAAAACTAATTTCATAGTAATATCATTTGCCTTTTTCACTGTGCCAACATCTGTACTGATGGTGTACAAGCGATGGTAGAGGAACCCGCTGGAGCTTTAGCACAAATCAAGACAGCATCACCAGTACTGACCTGAGCTGGGTCATCAAAGTGCTCCTCACTACTGCACCGTGGCAGCTTAAAACTGCTGGCTTGGGTTCAGAATGTTCACAATGAACAAAAAGTTACTGGGTCACGTTGACCCTCCAGGCCACATTTTAAAAATATTCTGTGTAACAATGGGGCCCCTGGGTGGCTCAGTCAGTTAAGCATCCGACTTCAGCTCAGGTCATGATCTCACAGTTTATGAGTTCGAGCCCCGCGTGGGGCTCTGGGCTGACAGCCCAGAGCCTGGAGCCTGCTTCAGATTCTGTGTGTCCCTCTCTCCCTCTGCCCTTCCCCCACTTGTGCTCTGTCTCTGTCTCTCAAAAATGAATAAATGTAAAAAAAAAAAATTTGTTTTTAAATTCTGTGCAATAAAATGGGAAGAACACATAAGCACTTCTGCAGCTGTTGGATTTCAGAACAGAACTCATTTTTCCACGGAACACCATTTTTACCTGAAAGAATGACTGACAGGAAGATATTAAGATTCAGATGTAGGTATTTCAGAGTCATTTTCCTGAAATGAATGAAGCGAGCCTGTCCTAACTAGAGTATTTGTCGCCAAGGATAAAATTAGAGGTTTCAGGCTTAAAATCAGAATTTTGGAAGACTGGTATCCACCACTGTGAGCTTAACAGTAATTAAAGAGTTTTCTGATGAGATTTGAGGTGAAATACACAAATGTGATTTTTTTTATGTTGCTTTATGTTGTCAATATTTGAATATCTGCATGACTCAGTGACCCAGCATTTCCCAGATAACCAATGCACAATGTTACAAAGTCGTGCACAGTAAAAGAACCAATCAAAATACAAGGAAGACTAATCATTTTTAATGTAGCAGTTTGAAAATTTACTGATGTGGTTTCCTACCCTACATTGCAACTGACCTTTAAGGAATTAACCACTTTCTAATTTTGGGGGTAGAATAAAAGAATAGCCACAATTATTTAAAAGGCTATTAAAATACAGCCCTTTTTCCAACTACATATCCGTGTGCAGCTAGATTTTCTTCATATATTTCAACCAAAAGGACATATCACAAAAGACTGAATCAGAAACAGATGTGAGATTCCAGCCAAATATTAAAGAGACTTTCACAATATAAAACAATGCCACTCTCCTCATGACTTTTTTTAAATTTTGGAAAATATACTTATCATAAAATAATGTTGTCTGTGTTAACATATTAATCGACTTATTGTTATTTTAAAATGAATATACAAATATTTTGAAATTTTCTGAACTTTAATTTCTAATATAGTAGCTGTCAATAGCTATAATCCATATAAACAAAAGCTCTTTGTGTCCTCAATAATTTTTAAGAATATAAAGGGTTTTGGGGTTCCTGGGTGGCTCAGTCGGTTGAGCATCTGACTCTTGATTTCAGCCCAGGTCATGATCTCACGGTTCATGGGTTCGAGACCCACATCTGGCTTTGCACTGATGGTGTGGAGCCAGCTTTGGATCCTCTGTCTACCTCTTTGTCTGCCCCTCCCGTGCTTGCACTGTCTCTATCTCTCAAAATAAATGGATAAACTTAAAAAAAAATACAAAGTGTTTTGAGATCAAAAAGTTTGAGAACCACTAACCTAAGCCTTCTAACCACCACAGTGGACAATGGCTACTGATGTTCAGAATGGAGACTTTGGGATACTAAGGACTGCCATCAGCATTTTTTTTTTCTTTAAACAGAGGAGAAAATGGATTCAGGATTTTCAAAACTTGTAATACTGTGGACTTATACAGTTCTCACATTAACATCAGTTTAGATTATTGGCTAATTGGTGTTTGCCTGAGCAAGAAGCTTCTTGTCTGAATATGTTTCTTCATTTATAAAATGGAAATAAGATTTGCTTCCTAAGGAAGCCATAATTGCTTCACTCTGATGAAAGCGGAAGGCAGTCATTCCTTGAAACATTTCTACCGTAATTTAATTATTCATCTCCAGGCCCTCAAGGTCTTTCTTGTATGCTAATATCGGCAATTATCTCCGTTAGCCAAATTCAATATGCGGTTTCTATTTTTAATTGCTCCAGAGTATAGGAAGGAGTAATTGGTAAGTGTTGCCCATGTACCCTGAAGATGAAAAGCACTATGTAATTATCACCATGGGAAAATTACTTTCCATGTACTTGGCTAAAATCACTACTTGGGCTTGTGGAATTAAATTTTAACCTTAAGGACTTCTGGTACGAACATGCTAATATAGGTTTAGTGCCTTTCTGTTTCTTCTCTATTAAATCACAAAAAAACATCAGGAAAGATGACCCAATCAACGAACTCGGTGTTCAGCAAAATTAAGAGCCGACATCCATAGCCTTCAAAATATGAATCAGGGCTGCTGTGAGCTGCTGAGCATAGACAGAAGCCACAGAGGCGGAAATGAAAAGACGTGGGGCGCAAGAGCAGCAGAGTCCAGAAAGCTTGAGCAAATAGACCTTCCTACGGTGAGGGACTCATCTGGGAGGGGAGGTGCGCATCTCCTTGTGGATGGATTTCGGGGAGCAGGGCTGCTGCTACTCGTTCTCTTGGGATCCGATTTATTTTAAACTAGCCGAGTAAGTGGCCTACACAAGTAAGCAGAGGAGCCACAGGCGTTACTCTGCTAGGGCTGCTGTAACGAGGCACACAGACAGGGCGGCTTAACCAACAGAGTTTATCGTCACAGTTCTGGAAGCTGGAAGTCCGAGATGGAGATGTCAGGGGGCTGCTTCCTTCTGGGGCTGCGAAGGAGAAGCTGCTCCATCCTCTCCCCTAGCTTCTGGTGATCTGCTGGCAAGCTTTGGCATTTCTTGGCCTGGAGAAGCATCACCCTGATCCCTGCCTTCACCTTCACAGGGTGTTCTCACTACAGGAGTGTCTCTGTGTCCAAACTTCCTTTTGTAAGGACGCCGGGTCCTTTGGATTAGGACCCATCCTAATGAGCGAATCTTAGCTTAGCTGGTTACATCTGCAATGACTGTATTTTCAAACCAGGTCATTCTAAGAGAGTGGGAGCTAGGACTTCAGTAAATAAGTTTGGGGGGTACACATTTCACCCCACAACATCATATATCCAAGAAGCACTCTGTTTCTGCTACACAAGAGAGAGCCTTCAGGTAGTAAAACCTGAAGGATGTTACCCTCTCCCCACAAGTCGAATGACTGTGCATTAAAGTAACCTAAAGTGGGGCACCTGGGACACCTGGGTGGCTCAGTAGGTTAAGTATCCAACTCTTGATCTTGGCTCAGGTCGTGATCTCACAGTTCGTGAGTTCAAGACCCGCATTGAGCTCTGCTCTGACAGCATGGAGCCTGCTGGGAATTGCCCTTCCC
Source organism: Panthera uncia (assembly GCF_023721935.1). Lineage (NCBI taxonomy): Eukaryota > Metazoa > Chordata > Mammalia > Carnivora > Felidae > Panthera > Panthera uncia. Next base: position 24,739,436 of record NW_026057579.1, on the reverse strand, counting down.
TCTCTCTCCAAAAATAAATAAACTCGAAAAAATAATATAGTAACTTGAAGTAATTCCTCTCTGTGTGACTATCTCATCAACGGATACACAACTACATATGACTTTTTTTTTTCCAACTTTTAAGGACTGTGTTTTCATTTGGGTTTACTTTTTCTTAGTTAAGTAAAACTGACATGTTTCCAAGGTCAAATCTACAAAACAAAATATATTCATAGGTAGTCAGTTTTTATGTCTGTCCCCATCTACTCTCTACCATCTGCCATAGATATTTTAATTAAAAAAGAACTTAATCTGAGCACACACGTGTACATATGTTTCCATCACCCCCACGTATTCGCGAAATAGTGGCAACTCTCCTCCAATCTCCAAATTTTCAGTTAATCATGTCTTCTGGACACCACACCCTGGGGGCAAACACATATTGCCCATTCCATTTTATAACTGCCTTGCAGTCCATTGTGTGCATGTGCCATGGTTGATCCTCTTGGATTTAGTTCCAGTTTTTTGCTGTTGCCAATAGTGCTACAGTAAATATTGTTGCATTCTCCTTTTTGTGCTTTGCCAGTGTCTTTGGGCTTGCTTTTATCAGAAGTGTTGAAAAATATGGTCTCGTACTTTCCTGCTGGCTCTGTTTCCCCCTCCACAGACCTCCTGCTTCCTCTGTCCCATTGTCCCCATTCTGTTCAAGTTGCATAGTATCCCAGCAGTTCTCTTTAAAAAAAATTTTTTTAACATTTATTTATTTTTGAGAGAGACAGAAAGAGAGACAGAGAGACAGTGCGAGTGGAGGAGGGGCAGAGTGAGAGGGAGACACAGAATCGGAAGCAGGCTCCAGGCTCTGAGCTGTCAGCACAGAGCCTGATGTGGGGCTTGAACTCACAAACCATGAGATCATGACCTAAGCCGAAGTCAGACACTTAACCAACTGAGCCCCCCAAGGGTCCCCCAGCAATTCTCTTTAACATGGGGCTTTGTCTTGGGAGAGATCTTGGGTTGGTTAATTTTGAGGGTTGATAGGGCTGCACCATCCAACCTTACCGGCCACATGTAGGTAACCTTCCCCACAAACTGGAGCCAGCAGAGCACCCTCCCAGTATGGGCGCTACCTCTGAGTGGCCTGCTGAGCTTCTGTGAGTGTCTGTTGGTGAGTGTGGCTCCTCCAGCTTGCAGAGGCCCCAGCAGAATCTCATCTTCACGCTGCTCCCCCCCCCCACCCCTGCATGGAAATGGGTACCAGCAGGTCTTACAGCTGGTCTTGCAGATTTGTTCCACCTGCTGGTATTTTGACATCCATAGGAACACCCCGCACCTAGTTTTGTTGGTGATGCCATTGGTCAGTTCTTTGGCTTTACTTACAACTTCACTCTTAATTAGAAGAAATGCAAACTGGGGCACCTTGGGGGCTCAGTCGGTTAAATGTGTGACTCTTGATTTCTGCTCAGGTCATGATCTCACAGTTACTGAGATTGAGCTCCATGCAAAGCCTGCTTGGGATTCTCTCTCTCCCTCTCTCTGCTCCTCCCCTGCTCTCTCTCTCTAAGAAGAAGAAGGAGGAGGAGGAGGAGGAGGAGGAGGAAGAGAAGGAGGAGGAGAAGAAATGCAAATTAAAGCCAAAAAGCCAAACCAAGAATATATAGGAAGTCTTTATATATTCTTACAATTTTTTTTCCTTTTTTAAAAAAAGTTTATTTATTTGGGGGGAGGGAGCAAGAGTGGGGGGAGAGGCAGAGAGAGAGAAGAGAGAGAATTCCAAACAGGCTCTATGCTGTCAGCGCAGAGCCAGACTAGGGGCTTGACCCCACGAACCATGAGGTCATGACCTAAGCCAAGATCAAGAGCCCAACACTTAGCCAACTGAGCTATTGACTGGTTCAGTCAGTAGAACACATGACTCTTGATCCCAGGGTTGTGAGTTTGAGCCCCACATTGGGTATAGAGATTTTTTAAAAATAAAATCTTTTTAAAAATTACCCAAAAAAACTGAACTAAAATCCATTTTTGAGTTAATAGTTTGACAAAAACCTGAAAGTTTGGTAATACACACTATTTTTTTTAGTTTATTTTGGGGGGGAGGGGCAAAGAGAGAGAGAATCCAAAGCAGGCTCTGTGCTGTCAGCACAGAGCCCAATGTGGGGTTCAAACCCACGAGCCATGAGATCATGACCTGAGCCAAAGTTGGACACTTACCTACTGAGCCACCCAGGTGCCCCTGGTAATACACACTTTTGACAAGGTTATGGGAAGCTAGTCCCTCTCATATGTTGCTAGTGGGAATATAAACCAATACAACCCTCGTGGAAGGCAATTTGACATCAAATTTCAAATGTCTTCACACCTTTTGGCCCAGCAACCCAACTTCCAGGAATTTATAGTACAAATGCATTTGCACCTGTGTGAAATGATGCATGAACAATGTTATTCATTGTGGTGGTGGTATTTGTGATAGGAAAAGTTTAGAGGCCATCCAAACTAGTTTAGATTGTCAGCAATATAAACTGGTTTAAGAAACAATCTGTGCCCTTTTATTTATTTTTATTTTTTTTAAATTTTTTAACGTTTATTTATTTTTGAGACAGAGGGAGACAGAGCATGAACAGGGGAGGGGCAGAGAGAGAGGGAGACACAGAATCTGAAACAGGCTCCAGGCTTTGAGCTATCAGCACAGAGCCCGATGCGGGGCTCAAACTCACAGACCGTGAGATCATGACCTGAGCCCAAGTCGGACGCTCAACCGACCAAGCCACCCAGGCGCCCCTCTGCGCCCTTTTAATGGAAAGGATGAAGAAGCTCTCTACATAAACAGAAACAGTAAGATCTCTAAGATATTAGAAAAAAGATATGGAACAATGTATATATACCATTTTTGTAAACAAAAAACTAAGTGGGGGATGGGGTGCCCCATCTGGAGTCTGTTAAGCATCTGACTCCAGCTCAGGTCATGATCTCACCATCCGCGGGTTTGATCCCTGCGTCGGGCTCTGTGCTGACAGCTCAGAGCCCGGAGCCTGCTTCAGATTCTGTGTCTCCCTGTCTCTCTGCCCCTTCCCCACTCACACTTTGTCTGTTTCTCTCTCTCAAAAAAAATAAATAAACATTAAAAACATTCTTTTTAACTAAGGGGGGATAAAATATATATTCATGTTTATGTATATCTTTATAAATATATTCTGGAAAAACATATAAAACTAATAAGTAGGAACCTGGGAGGGGGTGGAGCATAGGGGTCAAGGGTGGGAGGAAGACTTTTAACTGAGCACTGAGCATTATTTTGATTGTTGAATCATGTGAATGTATTACCTAATCAAAAATGTGAAAACAAAAGGCCTGGAAGCTTATTTCATCAATGTATTTGTTAGCATTTGATCTTAGAGTTTCTGTAGAATAAGAGCACACAACTGGGCGTGATCTGGCTGCTTCTAGGTTCATCCAAGAAGTGGATGTAATGTCATAAAAGTTCAGTGTTGCGAAACTTGCATCATGGGAGTGGAATCAGATTCCTCTGAGCTGTGATAGTGCCATCGTATGAGGTCAGAGGTGACCTTGGGGAGACCAATCAGCTAGAGAAGTGGAGCTGAGTCTACCCACACACACATCATCTGCCACCATGAGGAAGGGGTGGCGTCCACCCGGGGGCAGAATGGACTGAGATGCACAGAACGCTGAGGGAACCAGAGTGCAATCAGACCCAAGCAGGGCCAAAAAAGGGGAAATGAATGTTCAGAGTGGCTTTCTGAAAGAGTGGTGCCTTTCCCTTCATTGTCCTTACTTCCCCGTGTAAATGTCCCTGGAAGCCTGATGAGAGGATGTGGTCACGTGCTGGTCCTGCTGTGCACCTCCATGGCCCCGTGTCCACCAGCCCTGTGAGGTGCCTGATTCGGTCTTACAGTTCTGGTCATCACAACATCATTGTGATGATAACACCACCCTTTTTCTTAGAACAATTTCAAATGTAATTATTTTACCAGGAAATATATTCACATGGTTTGAAAATAAAACACATTTCCTTTAGCCTGTCCTCAAAGGATGGGATTTCAAGTCTCACCACGTCCTGCTTTTTTCTCTCTTTTGGAGGCAATGGGTCATCGTCTCTCAGTAGGGCCCCTTCCAGTGAGATCCAGAGCAGCTTAATCTTTTCCACTTCCCTGTTGGTGTTTCAAAAAAGGAGGATGGGGATGGGGAAGGGTCCCACTTAATTCCATCAGAATCAAGCTGTAATAGGAAAATTGCAGTAAAAATTTTAGGCGAAACTTTCCGTCTGAAAATGCACGAGGTGGGGTGCTCAGGAACGCTCATGCCTAACTTTTGCCCCTTTTTTTATCACATGCTTGATTAGAGAAGGGAAATAGCGAGTGGCCTCCATAAGCATGGTGGACAGCTGGCTCTGGTAAACCTGTGGGTGGGCATTGCCGGGGGCCGCAGGGGAGGAGACTGAAAGCTGGCTGGCCTCGATGCTGTGGAAGAGCCCAAGGCAATCTGCATGAATGCAGAAGCCTCTGCCTGTCATGCCGATGCCCTCCTTTATCCATCGCTTCGCCAGACTGTCACCGGCCTCCCGCCCTCATTGGCAAAAGCCCCAGCCAGAGACTGCCAGCAGAAGAAAGGAAGAGGAGGGATATTGTCATTGAACAGCCATCTTCCCTGACCAGCCCAGCCCAATGGAATCTGCCCCTCCTTTGAGATCTCCGGCCTGGACCACAGTGGCTGGGGCCATCACAACACACAATTCCACGGGGCACCATTCATGTGCACCATTCTGTATGCACACCCAGGCTGGCTCTGTTCAGTATCTGTATGTGATTTGTCTTACTAGCTCGGCTAGACTACTCCTCGTGGGCCGGGACATGTTTATAAATCTTTTTATATACCAAACCACCTAGCGCTAAACCCAGCTTGGTAAATATTTGCTGATGGATGGACAATCCAGAAATGGGGTCATCGACCCTGAATCACAGATAAAAGGACTATTTAATCTGGCAAGAGCCTCTATTTTAGAACTCCACAAACCTGATTCTGCCCGGCTTTGGCATCTGGTGCTAACATTAGTCATTTAGAAATGTGACCTTTTGTGACACAGGGCGTCTCCGAGCAGCAGTGTGATGTGACCCACAGTGGCTTTCTGCCCCTGCTGCAAGCGTCAGCTTCCTCCTTTCTAAAAGGGTTCCATTTTGAGCAGGGACTTCACGAGCCACAGGGAGAGCTGACACGCTCTGCAGATCCCAGAGTGGGGTTTGGATTAGTCATGGTCATAACCACTGTTTATGCAGTCACAGCACAGCCAAGGCTCACATTTCTCCCAGAGGCCCACAGCATTTCTCTGGGTGACTTTTTTGAAGCATGAGGCCTCAAAACCATACTTGAATACCTCTCCCCTAATGTAAGAGTTTGAGAAACTAAATTATACCTTACTGAGCCCTCTCAAGCCTGCCTACTTTCATCTGCCCGCTAACACCCAGTGAGAACACTTCCAGGCACTTCTGTGGTGTTGTCTATGTGCTGGGCTGCCTGCCGGAAATGAATGAAAAAGAGTGGGAGAAACCCACAAGCAAGATGCTGAATGGAGATCCGGAGGACTGGAGATTTCAGTCAGTAGTTTGTTGGGTGGCTTTGAGCCAGTTATCTCTCTGCGCTCCAAGATGCAGGAGAGAAACAAGAAGATGGTGCCCTGCCCCGCCATCCAGGGGACACTTGTCCTGAGCCATGTGTCCCTTTGGGGGTGAGAACTGGGGATCCAGGATGGGGGAGGCCTGCACGGAGCCACCAGCCCTTCGCTGATGCCCTCAGCCTGGATAGTTGAGGCTGGGAGTCACCTGTGGACACAGAACAGAGGTGGTTATGTTTTTTCAGGGTGGAGGCTGAGTTTGGGATTGTTCCCATGACACCCTCTGATTCTGAAACTAATTGTCCAGATTAGTGAATTGATTCTTCTCTTCCTGGAACGGCAAACCCCAAATGCCTGAAGGTGACTAGGGCTGCTGTTAGCGCCCCCAGCTTCCTGGGAGGGCAGTAGGGGGGTGGGGGGCAGGGGACGAGCATCAGCCGGGGAGGCCTGGCTTCAGTTCCAGTTTTACCCTCAACTCACAGAGTGACCTTAGGCCTTCTGCTGGGCCTCAGTTTCCCCACAGGTGCAATGAGGGAACCCCAGGGTCCTTCTCGGCTCTGAGCTGTGAGGACTTGTTTGCCTTTCCTTCTCTGTCAGGCCATCTTCCTTCCTGCCTCTTCTCTGTTTTCTCATTCATTCCCTGTCCTTGCACATGGGAGACCTCTATTCTTTTCCTAGCTGGTTTGGGCTATTTTGCTGAACTGAGTCACGGTTTTCTCAATGGACAAAAGGACTGTGTTCGAATGAGGGTGTTTAAGAGCTCGCTCAGCCCTGAGGCTCTGGTCTTCCTGGGACCCCATGGTATAAAGTCCCATGCAGGCTGGGGCACCTCCATTCACCCACCACAGGGGACTGTCCCTCAAATGCTCCAGCCGCCACTGGCCTACTGGTTCTCCAGACTTCTCAGGATTCCATGGACATGGCTTAGCCTGACGCCAATAGGCAGAAGCTGTTGTGGTGGCTGTTTCTGTGTCAGCTTGATTAACAGTTTCTACGTATTCAAACACCACTCTAGGTGTTGCAGTGAAGGTATTTAATAGCTGTGATTAAAGTCCATAATCAGTTGACCTTACATAAAATAGATTATCCTAGATAATCTGGTGGGCCTGATTTAATCAGTTGAAGAGCGTTAAAAGCCAAGCCACAGCTTCCCTAAGGAAGAAATTCTACCTATGGATGGCATCACCCGTTCATCCCCAGAGTTCTAGTCTGCTCTTCCTGGTGGCCTTTCCTACAGATTTCAGATTTGCCCAGCCAGGCCCTACAATCACATAAGCCAATGCCTTAAAATAAATCACTTAATATATACTTCCTTCTTACTCTGTTTTTCTGGCTGGGCCCTGACTTAATATACTGTCCTATGTCACCTCTGGTCTGGTCTGTAGTCTCCAGATTATTTCTGAAAAATATGAATCTGGTCCCTCTGTTTCTCTCGTACAGGCCCTCATAACTTTGACAATGCATATCAAATAGCTCCTACCTGTGCAGAATACATTTGCCCCTACTCGCAGGTACGTTCTGGCCAAGATAAAATGATGCCTTTGATGCCTCATATGTACTTGATCTTGGGATTCTTTGTACATGTTGTTTACCTAATGTTGTTATTAATGGCAGAATCTTCTAAATACGTCTTCCTGAGAATAGAATACTCCAACTCCACCATTCAATTTTACAGCTATTCTGAAACATCCAAAATAAAGACAAATAGCTGAGCATAACCAAGCATGAGAGTCTCCAGGGAATACAAAGATCCTGTGCCTGTGAGCTACAGTAATCCTGTAAATTAGGAGAGTCTACAGAATTGTGGGTCTTAGGCAAGTGAAACCAAAGAACCCAGAGTCCTTTGCCTTTTTGTTTTCAGTATCTGAGCTTTTAGGCATCTCTCTCTTCATCCTGTGAATATGAACTTGCCAAACACCTGGACTATAATTTTTAAAAGTAATAAACAATGCAGATTCCATTAACATCGTCCCTGGATGAGCAGGGGATGGGCAGGATGTGTTGATCTTTTTTGTACGGTTCATAAAATTGAGAATATTGCCCTCTGAAGTCCAAGAGAAACATAATGAGGCCAGAAGATCCTTCTATTGGGTTGGGAAAACAAGACTGGGCCAGGCTGGGGAATGGCAGGGTTGGGGGTGGGGGTGGGGTCCCTTGCAGCAACAATGGATGCCAGTGAAAATTACATAGAAGACAAGCAAAGTTTGCTGGAGTCTTCTGCTTGAGACCATCCCGGGCCTTGGGTATTCAGGGCTCACTGAAGCACAGTGAATATGAGACTTTGAAAAGGCTCCTGGCCCTCTGCTGTGCAGCCTCGAAGGGAAGCCAGACCAGCTAGCTTGTGCTGAATCCTTCAAATCTCACCTTCAGCAGGCAGCTATATTCTTCTTGCTTCTGGCCTGTGGTGACATATAAGAGGGACCGGCTGCTTCCTAAAAGGAGTTTCTGATTGCTCGCCCAGTGTCCAGTCCTATCCTGGGGCAGCTGCCGAGGGCCTCTCTGGGCCTGGCAGAAGGGCATCGACACAAGCTGCCAAGCAGGGAGGAGTGCCCTGGTCTCTTGCAGGCTGTTCTGTGGCGTTGACTCACCTTTCTCCCCCCATAGCGTGGAACCGGGCAAGGAGAGCTCAGCCCAGAGCAAGGAAGGGCATCACCCTTGGACATCCTCAGGCTCTGCCCTTAAGGCTGGCAGTGAGGTCCTGCCCTGGAGACTCTGCAGCTGGCCCAGCTTTGCCCACTCTGCAGGTCCCAGGGACCACAGCTGGCGTATCCAGGGAACTGACAGTTGAGTGTGATGTAGCTCACCTGGCCTTTGGGAGATGGGAGATGAAGCAGGAGAGCTGTGTGGGGACTACATGTTATATTTCACCACATAAATTTGGGGTGATGGTTTGGAAGAATATTAATGTGCTTTTCCCTGTTGCTTTTCTGAATATGTGACGTGCTCTAATCGCCCCGACGCATTCATTTACATGAGGAAGATTAAGATTTTTCTAGAAAAAATGCGAGAAAGAAGAAAGCATTAATATATACCTTTTGACATCCAAGATAAGATTTTATAGCTTTATATTGAAACACTACAGAGAGAGAGAGAGAAATACAGTAACTGTACATATTCAAAGTGTACTACTTGATGAGTTTTGACATATGCATGTATGCATCTGTGAAACAGTCATCACAATCAAGACAGTGAACATATTCATCACCCCCAAATGTTTCCTTGCTCCCCCAACTCAGTTCCCAGGCAACAACCAATTTGCTTTCCATCACTACAGATTAATTTGTGTTTTCTAGAATTTTATATACCTGGAATCAGACAATATTTACACAGGCTTTGTCTGCATATTTACATGGCTCACCCTTGTAGCTGCTTGAATCAGTGGGTCATTCCTTTTTGCTGCTGAGTACTATTCCATTGTATGGATGTCCCACAATATATTTATTGGTATATATCCTAAAGGACAAGCAAGACGTTGGTGTTGGGAAGGAGGGAGTGGCCTCTAAAGAAGGGCACCGTGTGGTCAGGGAACAGGGAAGAGAAAGAGACTTAGTTTTCATTTCACTCTATGGCCTTTTGTGTTTTTTGAAATTCTACCGTATACGCAGAAGAAGCCTTGACTTCAGCTTCAGATCCCAGCTGCATGGATTAGAGATACGTCCCAGCCTTTCCCCTCGAGGGCCGTAGATGCAGGGGTAGCCACGTTAGGGTAGAAGTGATGACAAGGGGGAGGGGCAGGGATGGAGGCCAGAGTGTGCTCCAGAGTGGCATGGACAGGGTGCGAGTGTGCAGGGTGGAGGCTCAGGCCAGGGACCGGGAAGTTGGAGCTGGAGCTTGGAAAGGCTTGTGGAGCCAGGATGAGGCTGGTCGGCCAAGGAGCATCGAGCAGTGCTTTTTGCTTTGCAGTGAAGTCTGACCTGCTCACTCCTTGGTCTGAGGACAGGCAAGATGACATAGGTCCCAGGAGCCTTTAACCCCACCCAGAGGAAATCTCTTTCTGCTTACAGAATGGACTCTGCCCTGCCGTTTTAGTCTTACAAATCTGTGTAAAGATACCCCCTCCTCACAAGGGGCCTGCAGAGGAAATCCCTGCACGGGCTGGACTGCTAAACCCTCTGCCTTTCCAGCTCTTAAAGATTTGGACTCCATAATAACAGGGCTTTGCTTCAAAGGAAAAGAAAAAAAAAGCCAGCATGTGTTGCAAATTCATGATCAACATATGGTAGTAGTTAATAGCACGCTGTTGTTTGCTGTGTGATTCCAAATTCCTCCAGCCTCCTGCCTATTCCCCATGTTTCTCCCTCCCTAGTCCCCTTCTCCACGCCCTCTCATCTTCCCCCAAACTCTAGACTGACTTGGTTCCCCACTTCTCCACCTCGCCCTGACCTCCCCCCCCACTCCTAGAGGGAGGTTTTCCAAGCAGTGAACAGAGTCTCAGCCCCAAACGCCACTCACTTCGTCAACCCATGGGCACGTTTTCAAACAGATCTTTGGAGTTTTTTGTTTGCTTTGTTGCAGTTTCTTTTAAACCAGAATTTCCTGGCTCAGGCCCCGGTGAAGAATCAGCTGCTAAGTCCCAATAAAATCAAAGGAAAAAAGTTAAAAAAGGAGCTTGTCCCAGTGCTCTAGCTGGTTTTTAAAAATGTAAGGGTATTTTTCGATATAAATTATAACCAAAATTTGTCTATTTCTTTTCTTTCTTTTTTTTTTTAAATGATGCTTCCCAGCTTTTCTTCAAGGTCTTTTTTTTTTTTTTTTAATTTTTATATATTTTTGACAGAGAGGGAGACAGAGCATGAGCAGGGGAGGGGCAGAGAGAGAGGGAGACACAGAATCCAAAGCAGGCTCCAGGCTCTGAGCTGTCAGTACAGAGCCCGACGCGGGGTTCGAACTCACAGGCCGTAAGCTTCTGACCTAAGCCGAAGTCAAACGCTCAACAGACTGAGCCACCCAGGTGCCCCAAATCTTGTCTATTTCTTGAACTCTTTCAAGAGGTTTAAGCACATTTTTGTGCATTTTTGAGAAACGTACAGCTTGTATCTTCACAGTCTTGCATTATATGTGTCTGGTGCCTCATTCTAAAGGACAAATATAACCAGGGCCTCTTAGAGTATCCAAGATATGAAACTGCCGGTGGCGGCTCATGTGACAGAGCTGTCCCTCGGATGGACAGCCCAATATACCTTCTGCCAGAGCTTCCCCACTGGAGGCAGAAACACAGTGCCTGCCAGACATTCTTGTCTGGTGTGTGGGCACGTGCCCCTCGTCTCCAAATTGAACAGAAGTTATTTACACCAAACGCTCAAGCCCAAGTGACTACTCAGCGCGTGGTCCTGCGCGCCTGGTCTGCTCATCTCCCACCTCCACTAGCACGTGCTCTGGATCCCACCTCCAAGATAGGTTTTCCAAGTGTCCCCTTCTCTCCGCCTCCACTGCTATCACGCCGGTCAAGCTGCCATCTTCTGTCAGCTGGAATATGCAATAACGTCCTCATTAGTCTCTCTGCTTTCCCCTGTGGCAGAAAATGGATTGAAAAGTTCTCTCTATAAATTTCTTTTCTTTGTTTCACTCTCTCGCCGCCCCCAACCGCCATTTCATTTTTCAAGCAGGCAGGCAGACTTTATAATTCCATGATTCTGGAAGTACAGAAAGGCTGTAAAGCAGCCAGTGTCTGTATTTGCAGGAGCCTGGATCAGAGATGGCTTTTTGCTAGATGCCCTGGAGGCTGTGGGGAGAGAGAGTGTGTCTGGATCCAGGAGCAGAGCCACACACATGAGACTTTTCCAGAGCGGGAAGGGAGAGAGGTGTATGGTTCCTGAGAGAAGTGAGGAGCCCAGCCAAGACTCTAGGGAAGGAAGGAACTAGATCAGACAGCTTAGCAGCCTGGGGTGCCAATGAAGGGAATCTTTACCCATGGCTGGGGCAGAGTCATCGAGGGGACCATCCTTGTCTTGAACAGTTAGGGTATCTGCTGTAACCAAGTCGACTAGAGGTCCTTGGCCAGTTTTCTGAGTGCCCAGTGATTCCCTTGTGCTCCTGAAAGGGGAAGGGGTCTCAATAATGACCTGTCAGGAAGGAAGGGGCTTCCAGCAGATTTAGGCCGAGCTATTCGAAATACAGTAATGTTTCCCGAAGACCTGAACGTGGATCAAGATTCATACCCATGATACACTTAGGGTCGTCCCAGTTTGCTCAGGCCAGAGGGGTCTCCCAGAATGTGGGACTTTGGGTACTGAAAGGCAATCTGGGATGAGTTGTTCACCCTATTCAAAATTGCTTCTACAAAATGGTAAATTAAAAAAAAAAAAAAATCAGGAGTGCCTGGGTGGCTTGGTCAGGTAAGTGTCTGACTCTTGATTTTGGCTCAGGTCATGATCTTACAGTTTGTAAGACTGAGCCTCTTGTCAGGCTCTGTGCTGCCAGCATGGAGTCTACTTGGGAATATCTCTCTCCTTCTCTCTGCCCCTCCCCCACCCCCCTCTCTCAAAATAAATAAACATCAAAAAAAAAAAAAAGTCAAATCATGTTACATCCCTTATTCAAATCCAAATTCCTTACCAAGGCCTCCAAGCCCCTCATAACCTGGATCTCACCTCCCTCCTTCTTCATCCCGTTCTGCCCTGGGACCACTTTTGGCCTCATCCCTTCCGTTAGCCACCCTGTCACCATTCTGCCATCAACAGGCCAGCTTTATTCCTAAGTCTCAACCTGTTTCCTCTTGTTCCTGCGCCTGGACTTTACCACTGTCTCCTGAGCCTTCCCAAGGCCGCCTCCACCCTCCCCCAGATCCCAGCTCAGAAAAACCATCTGGCACCATCCCCTTGAAGTAGCTTCCTCTACTCTGACCCCAGTCCCTCTCTCTAATATCATTCTCTTTAATTTGCTGCTGTATTTATCACATGCAGAAATTACCATGTCGGTGGCCTTGTCTATCACCTGTCTCCCCTTTCACATGGAAGTTCCCAGATTTTGGCTCAGAGCTTTACAGAAAGCTCAATAAAGAGCTGTTGCCTGACTGGCTAAGTTTTTGTAACCTTAATTTTCCCTTTTCTTTTTCTTAGTTTACAAAGAAAAACAGTGAATACACAGATTACATTTTTTGAGACTAACACTCATTTTGATAGATCAAATGGAAGCCAGTCATTTAGCCTGCTTAGTGTTGGTTTCATTAAAATAAGTATTGTTTTCTTCTTCTTGACAAACATTCTAGCCTAGTTCCCTCTACTGCAATCCTTTGGCATTTTCTTTTCTTTTTTTTTTTTTAACTGTTAGTTTATATTTGAAAGAGAAAGAGAGAGTGATAGTGTGAGAGCATGGGAGGGGCAGAGTGAGAGAAACAGAGACAGAATCTGAAGCAGGCTCCAGGCTCTGAGCTGTCAGCACAGAGCCCGATGCGGGGCTTGAAACCACGAGAATCTCACAAGATCATGACATGAGCTAAAGTCAGACGCATAACTGACTGAGCCACCCAGGCACCCCGGAATTTTCTTTCTAATCTCTGTACTGCACATGTAAAAATCCCATCAGAGGTAAGACAGGAGACAGGGAGAAAAACAGAACAATGGGGCATATAGCACAAAGTAAGAGAGTTAAACACAGGTCCAAATGTATCCAATGTGCAATAGATTTAATTGCTCCTGATTTTTCATTTAAAAGATCGTGATTATCAGCTTGGGTAAAAAATTTGGCTATGTGCTCTTTCCATGAGCTACACCTAGAAATAAGGGAATGAAAACATTGAAAATCAGAGAATAGGAAATGGATAGATCAGGGGAATAATAACCAAAAGAAAGTCGATGACAGACAAGCTATATTTTTAAGACAAAAATGTTACAAAGTGGAAGGAGGATCACAAAATAAAGGCAAAAGGGTCAATTCTCCCAGGAAATTATAACAATTCTAAACCTGTAGAGCACTTATTTAAATAGTGAAAAAAAATTATATATTTTCAAAATATATATAGCAAAAATGAAAGACTTACAAGGAGAAATTAACAAATTTGACATACCTCCATCAAGTAGCGTTGATATGTCAAGCACACACATACACAAAATTAGAAAGATTTGAAAAAAATAACCAGTGTGATTTAATACACATAGTATTAGGAGACAATTCTCCATTGGTGTCTCTTGCTTCTGCAGATCTTGTGAGTTCAGCCTTTGCTCTGGATATCTGTTCGAGGATGCTTGTGTAGTGAACAGCCTTGGAATATCCAGACTGTGTCTCCCTCTGGAACAGAAGAGAAATTTGTTCATTGTCCAGTATAGTATAGATACCTTTTTCCCTTCAGAGCAAAATTTGAGCAGGTTTAGTACTTGGTACTTGCAGCCCATTGTAAAACACTGGGGCTTCCTAAGTCTGGGGATCCTTGGTTGTGAAAGAAACCCACTGTATGCCCAGCATCCACCTGGGCCCCTCCATATCACCCTTGTGGGGCATGAGGGGCAAGGAGCCAGGGAGCTCATACTACATGCTGCGTGGTGATAAAGTCCATTGCTTCTGATCCCAAAGGCTCGTGTCTTCTGTCAGCAGCTCTGAAACTGTACCAGGCTAAGTCACTATGCTGTAAGTAGGATAAAACATCAGAACTTTTACAGTTCTTGATACATAGAACCTTGCACTCAACAGTAGACAAGACACCATCTTTTCAAGCAATACACGGAGTGTGTGCAAATTACCCAGCAAGGTTCCTGCCACACAGAAGGCATTCAGTAAATGTCAGTTCTCACGTTTCCCTGGCACACTGGCTCCTCTTAATTCCTTGAGCATTTAGCACTCACAGGGAAGGAATAATCCAGATGAACAGAAATCACAAAGGCATGTTAAACAGTCGGAGAGGTGGTTCTGTCCATCCCTAGCAGAAAATGGGAGCACAGAGAGTGATAGTGATACAGAATAACCCCTTCTGTGTTGGCCCCACGCTGTGTGACTTCATTGTTTGATTTGAGGTAAGACCATTCCCAGGAGAGCAAATATTGTAGATATATATTCAAGTGTCAGGAGTCTTTCCTCAGGTCCTACAGAAGTTAAGTCTATACTATTAACCATTTTCTTACAGCTCAGATCAGCAATAGTCTGGCTTACTAAACCATTATGAGCCCATTTCTTCATCCTCCCTTCTCCTAGAGCCACAAAACTTAACCTTGGATTACCTCTATTTTTTTTTTCTGAAACTGGCTTCTGTTTCTTTTTTTTTTTTTTAATTTTTTTTAACGTTTATTTATTTTTGAGACAGAGAGAGACACAGCATGAACGGGGGAGGGGCAGAGAGAGAGGGAGACACAGAATCGGAAGCAGGCTCCAGGCTCTGAGCTGTCAGCCCAGAGCCCGACGCGGGGCTCGAACTCGCGGACCGCGAGATCGTGACCTGAGCTGAAGTCGGACGCTTAACCGACTGAGCCACCCAGGCGCCCCTGGCTTCTGTTTCTATAGCAACTTCTACCACCTATATGCACCCAGGGAGGAATAATATGTGTTAGGTCTCAATCCTGCACCTCATTCCTGTACCTGGAGCGGAACTCCAGTCATTCCTTGTCTACAAGGAAACTCAAGATCTGACCCCCTACCCTGTAGCCACACTCCAGAGAGGAGGAGGCCAGTGGGCCAAGCTTTGAATATGTGGAGGGAGGGCTGTACCTGCCTGCTCCACTCCTTGCCAAATCAGCCCGGCCCTGGGCAGTCCAGTGTGACTAGGCCTTCGGGGACAGCCATGTTCTTCATCTGCCCAGTGACCAGTCTCAGCTTATCCCCAGAGCCCCTTGGGTCACATATCCGGTTTCAAGGCACTGGTGTGCAGGGTAGATGTGCTGAGGGTCTCCTGGGGAAGAGGAGATGATATTCTGCACTCTCTCAGAAAAGATAAATCTGTTCTTGCCCTGAGTTCTTGTCCCTAGAACAGCTCCTCTTTCCTTCTCCCTCTCTGACTCCAGAACCCCCTCTTTTTGTTTCGCAAATCCTCCCTCTCCAAATTCAGAGCTGCTCATGACTCCACTAAGCAAGTCCAAGCAGTCCATCTGCTGTTTCGTCAAAGGCGTTCCTGGGGGACCCCCCACTCCTTTCCAGCATGCAGCCCCTGTGGGGTTTGCGACATTAGGACTCACAGAGTTGGACCTCTGTCCTCGCCAAGGTTCCCCATGGGGGCAGGCGCTCCGGCTTCACGGGTTCTGTACATCATGATTGCATTTATTTCCCGCAGATGGGGAGAGCCAAGTGCTGAAGCCGTGAAGCCTGGCTCACAGCCGAGGCTTCCTGACTTGAGGCTAAGGGCTTCCTCCGCCTATTTAATTAGACTCAGCAAAGGAGATGCTGTGAAGTGAGCATATTTCCCAATCACTGAAAATCCTAGGATGTTTCTGGTTCCCTCGCCCCAGGCAAATTAAATTTGAAACATGTTGTTTTTTTTTTAAAGTTTGTTTATTTTGAGAGAGAGAGAGAGAGAGCGAGCAGGGTAGGGGCAGAAAGAGAGAGAGGGAGAGAGGGAGAGAGAGAATCCCAAGCAGGCTCCACGCTGTCAACACGGAACAAGACGTGGGGCTCTATCCCACAGACTGTGAGATCATGACCTGAGCCAAAACCAAGGGTCAGACACTTAACCAACGGAGCCACTGAGACATGTTTTGTAATCCATACTCAGTGACTACCTATAAAATGTTGACTTGCCTGATCCGACCTATTCACGATTTAGTTGGTTTTTTTCCAAATGAAGTGTAGTTGGTACACAATGTTAGTCTTGGGTGCAGCACAGCGATTCAACAGCTCTGTATGTTGTGCTGTGCTCACGACTAGAATGACTACCTTCTGTCACCTTACAAGGCTAGTAAAATACATGGTTTAACTTCTAGTCTAGTAAGAAGAAACTATTCATTCCCTCATTCTTTCATTCGACTGGCATGGAGCAGTGAATGAGACCAGGTCTGTCCTTGAAGAGCTCCCATTCTTGTTGGAAATGGCAGTGGGTGGGAGGACGAGAATCAGCTCACTAGTTCACACACTGTGATGTCCCCTAACCCCTAGGGAGCATGATCCTTGATTCATTCTGCTAAGGGACTAAGACCTCATAGACGTCTGAGAACTGAGCTGGGTCTAGAATAACCTTGTCAGATGGAAAGTGAGCAAACTCTCAGCTTCCAGTTTGCAGGAGCCTGGGGTGTAGGGTTCCCTTGGTTGTTCTGGGGCCCAGTTCACCCCAGCCTCTGCAACATGTGACCCAGATTTGACCCCAGTGCTGTTCTAGTCACGTCCCCGAGGTAGCGGTGCTGATGGTGGTCACGGTGGTGCCATGTCTCTCCAGGGTCCTAGGATAGGTCCAGTGGGTCTGTCTCCTAGAAAGGTTGCCATGGTATTGCCGAGGCACCCAGTGACTAGCAGAGTCTTGTTCTAAAGTAAAGGTGACCGCTAGGCCCAGACAGGCCCAGGCAGCAACCCCCAATTCTTCTCGGATAATCAGACTACTCCAAACCACCCGAGGTGAGGGGCTGGGGGAAGGAGTGGAATCTGAGAAATGCAACAGAAAGCATCATCATTGCCCAACAGCTGAGACCCAGTTTTTAGCCCAGGACTTTCCCAGAACCATCAGAGGCCCTGGGGAATCTAGTGTGTTGGCTGAGCAGTGAGGAACTCTCTGGGGCTGTCTTCCTGGCAGGAGCTCACAAGGTTTCACTGAAAAGATTAAAGGACTGGACTGTGGTCAGAGGTGTGAGCAGAGTTAAGGGGGCCAGAGAGACGTCCCAGCACCCTGGAAACCGCATCAGAGGAAGTGTGAGGTGCCAGGTTGAAGGGACCAAGGGGAGGGAACTGTGTTACCAGGGGAGGATGTGTGTGGGTGGCGGGTGTGTGTGTGTGTGTGTGTGTGTTTGTGAGTGTGTGTAGAGATGGGGGTGGAAATCTAGCCCTCTCTCTTTCCTGCCCTCCCATCTTTTCTGGGGCCTCCCATTGGCCAAACCCAAATGGAAGCCAGAAAGCATCACAAGAGCGATGCGGTCCATATGTCAGCCCCTCAGGGCAGTCAGGGCTAAGAAGGGGAGGCAAATGGAATAGAACCAGCACCGCAAGTGCAAGCGAATGGAGGTTTGGAGGAGAAGCCACTGCTGAGTGGGGGAGCTCACCAGCTGATGGGAGGAGGGATACACCCCATGATCTCCAAGGTCCTCCCTAAAACAGGCCCAGGTGGCTGTGTGAGGGGCCCTCCATCCTTGAAAAGGAGATGAAATGCGCCTCTCATAGATTCTGCCCGACACCTAAATGGGTCCAGGATCATGCACTCAGGGAGAGGTTTGGGAGTGGGAGGGTTTCGGCCGTGGTCAGTGGGAACCTCTCCAGCTCTCCAGCAGCTCCATAGAGACACGCAACTGCCTTGTCCCCAGAGCTATCGCCACCTCCAAGCACGTCCTGAGCCCAGGTCCTCAGCCCCTGACCTGTGGCCATAGGGAGATAGCTTATCGTTAAAACAATGGAACAGGGAAACTCCGAAGGTCTCCACGTCGCGGTTCATGTCTGCTTCATGACAGATGGAGAAGCAGGCGGCGCTGGATGTCAGCCTCAAGACTGTCCTCGAAGCACCGTTGGCTGCTTCAACAGGCCCTTTGACACTTTAAGTCTTCACTTTAGTGCAGTACTTTCTCCATTTGGCCTAGGGTCCAGAGTTGGTCTACACCACAACCAAGCCTTGCAGAGAAAACAGCTGTTTCAACTTTGTAAAGGGTAGATCCAATCTTTACTGTCCACTGAGCAGAAATAGAAGCAAATGCCTTTAGTCCATTCCAGAGACTTCTTCCAGTACAGTAGCTTCGATTATTCCTCCAGATGATGTTACCCAGGCTTCCTCTCCCCTCCTCCTGCCTCTCTGCAGAATGGCATCTGGGATGTGGGTGGGGTGGGTCTGTGGCCTGTGTCCCCATGGCAGAGCAACAGGCTGTTAGATCTGTGCGGTGGCTCTGATCCTCCCTTGTCTGGTTTACCTCTGGCCTGGCCTGGCCTGGCTCCAAGCACTGGATTTCAGTCGTGGGACCCCTGGAGGCCTGAGTCCGGGAGGGGGTCCGGCCTCTGTGTGGCCAGGTGTTGCAAACTGTGTTTATTTTGCAAAGCCCAGATGAGGCCTGTGCTGGGTGGTCTGTGACTGGAGCCCACACCCAGTCTGACGTCAAACCAGAAGTCGGCCGATCCCAGCGGCAGACCCAGGGTCCTCAGAAGCCCCACTCCCACCTAGGGATAAGGGTGCCTGAGCTGTACTTCTGAGCTTCCTAAGAGGGCTCCTTCACCCCCACCCCTTCTACAGTCTGCCTCAAAACCCCAGAGCTGGTGAGTGGGCTGTGGCCCAGGAGAAACCAGCCAAGATCAGACTGGTCTGCCAGACTGTGGCCCCGGGGACAAATCCTAGCCCTCCCTAGTAGAAGGTGCCTCAGGGCTGTGGGTGGGCCTGTCTGCCATCTGGTGGGAAGCCCCTGGGCCTGCTCCACCTCCCAGTGCTGGGTCCCATAAGGAACAGATAAAGCTTGTGTTGAGTGCATCAGCAAAGCTGGATCTCCCGGCACACACGCACCAGAGGATGGGAGGGGTATCGACAGCGGAGAAATACCATCAAATGATCCCGTTAACTCTGCTGTATTTTACACTCAGCCCCAGGGGCCATCAGAGGCCCAAACCCGGCCCCTCCACAAGCTCTCCCTTCTGAGAAACTCAGTGCACAGAAGCCCTCGCATTGCCAGGTCTGTGAACTTTGTCACTTGTTCGTGCAGCTGAACTCACACTCCGTGGACATTTGTGAGCCCTGCCCTGTGCTGGGCCGGGGCAGAGGCTGAGAAGATGGAAGATGGTGGAAGGCTCCCCTCTCCTGAGACTTCAATGGTTTGGATTAAATGTATTACTACCTGCTTCGTATTGGACCTACAACGACTCCGACTGTCTACAGGGCCAAGTTCAAACTCCTTCCAAGAAGTCTTTGCCATCTGATCCTCCCAGCAGGCAGGGCTCCTGGGTGAACAAGAAATTCACTGTGGCTCCATCCAGCCTCAGGGCTCTTGCTTATGCTATTCCCTTGGGCAGTCATGCAATCTATATGATAGGGAAAGATAGGATAAAAAAGGCAGAGAGGGAAGGATTAGGACCTGAGGTCTCTGGGTGGGGGAAAAAAACATATTTTGAAATAATGCTGGGAGCCTTTAATGACAGCAAACCCCCGCGGGCGGAAGGCCCCTCTTAGGAATGTAAAGGACACCACCTACTCCCCCTCAGGTTCCCCTCAGGAATTTGTCTACCTGACTAAAAGTAAATAGTAGACCATAAAATGTATAATCCACAAGGAATGATATGGCCATAGACCACCCCTCATACAATGGAAACCGGCCAATCAGGAATAGACAACCCAGCATCTAGAGTTATCCAGCCAATGAGCGTAGGACCTGAAAAGGAAAGAGGGAGAAGGGAAGGGGAGTCCACCAGAACCTTATAAAACAAGGACCCTTGCCTATAGTCCCCAGTATTCACCTTCAAACGTCCCCTCTACGTAAAGAGAGCTTTCCTACTATTCTTCCCTTCTTATACTCTAATAAACTTTGCCTGCTGCTCACTGTGTGTCCCCCTCCTCATTCTTCCAGCGGCAAGAGGACGAATCCGGGTGTTGAGGTAAAAAAAAATCCTGCAACATTTAGCCCTGGAAAGTGCTCTTGGGGAATCTGTTCTCATCCCCTGGTGGGCACAACAAGAACCCTCAGGCCTGGTAAGGGGAAAGGACACACTTGGTGCCCAACCACGGTCTGTGCCAGGAAGTCATCAAGGGCTCCTGGCCAGGACTTGGACGTGCAGAGAGGGTTCTTTCTCATGACCGGCAGCCTTGTCCTTGTTCCCACTTGCTGTCTTGCCTCTGTCTCTCGTTTCCCCGAGCAGAGTACAGTGTTCTTTTTCTAAGCTTTCCCTTCAGCACAGTGCTGGGAATGCAAACACAATGATTTTCTTTTAAAATTACATCCTTTTATTATAATTCAACAATTTAATTATAGTTATTAAATAACTAAAGATCTGCCTACTTTGGTACTTGTGGTATAATGAAAACACACACACACACACACACACACACACACAACAATAACAACCCAAAACACAGGCTTTGGAATCAGATGATCTGGGTTTGTTTACATTTTTTCCTTCAGCAAATCTTTGCCGCATTGACTCTGGTGACAGAAATTCTTACTGCAACTGGAAGTGTCACATGGGGTCAGGGAAGCTGAAAGTGTCACACGGGTCCCATCCTGGTAGAGTCAGGACTTTTCTGATGGCTGTTTAAACCCCTGCTCTGTGTACCACGTCCCCTAGGACACACACAATAGCAGTCAAATAAGATTGCCTTTTTAATATAAAGTTTAATTTTTAAATTAAAATCAAGATCGCCAAACATCTTTTTCATGTTTGTCTTGTAAGGACTTGATTCAAATGATTTGTGGCGTTTCTTCCATGGGAGAGAGTTTCCTCTAGTTTTTGCTGTTCTGAGCTTGGTGTCCCTGGATGAGTTTTAAGGAGTCTGTGAAGTCTTTTATGTAGTATAGGGAACGTTGTGTTTTGGTGTTCACTGCAGCCCCCTCTGCTCGTGGTGTGCACCCTGAGAGCCCGTCTCCACTTGGGGTTATCAGATGTGACCACACGCACATGCCAGAGGAACAGCCTGGGGAGGCACGAAGTGTATATCATTTACTGACAATACATATTTAAACACATCAACTATTAATTTAGGCTTGCTGATGATGCCACTATTATAATATTCTTATTTTTAAGAAACAGTCCTTTTGCTTCACAACAGCTCTACATAGGGGCGCCTGGGAGGCTCAGTCAATTGAGTGACTCCTGATTTCGGCTTAGGTCATGATCTCACAGTTCGCTAGTTCGAGCTCCGCATCGGGCTGTGTGCTGATGGCGTGAAGCCTGCTTGGGATTCTGTCTCTCCTTCTTTCTGTTCCTCCCCTGCTTGTGCTCACTTTCTCTTAAAGTAAATAAACAAACTAAAAAAATTTTTTTTTAAAGCAGAAGACCCACAATGCTATGTAATGATCTGTTAACATGTATGCAGTGTTAATGCATTCAGAATTTTCATACTCCTGGGACGCCTGAGTGACTCAGTCGGTTAAGCATCCGACTCTTTTTATTTTTTATTATTTTTTAACATTTATTTATTTTTCAGGAAGAGAGAGAGAGAGAGAGACAGAGAGAGAGAGAGAGAGAGTGAGCAGAGGAGGGGCAGAGACACGGAGGCACAATATGAAGCAGGCTCCAGGCTCCCAGCTGTCAGCACAGAACCCAATGTGGGGCTCGAACTCATGGACCTCAAGATCGTGACCTGAGCCGAAGTCAGATGCTTAACCAACTGAGCCACCCAGGTGCCCCAAGCATCCGACTCTTGATTTTGGCTCAGGTCATGATCTCAGGGTTCATGGGATTGATCCCCCGCATCGGGCTCTGCACTGACAATGCAGAGCCTGCTTGGGATTCTCTCTCTCCCTCTCTCTCTCTGCCCCTCCCCTGCTTGTGCACTCTCTCTCTCTCTAAATAAATCAATAAACATTAAAAAAATAATGTTCACATTCCTGAAGGAAAATGTTTTTTAAAAACTCATAGAACATCTGGTGCAGCGTCCTCCTATTTTCTATGTCATCAATCACCCATCTCCTCGGGAATGAACACCAGTGGAGGGATAATGCTGTCACAAATCCTATGCACTTCCGTTGTCCCCTCCATTCCTTCTGTGCCCCCCCCCCCCCCCCCCCCCCCGCACACACTGCCAGCAGCCTTGGTGACAAAGTTCAGACACATCCATATACAATCCCTTATGAGTTAATAACTTGATGGTTTTCCCCAAGAATAATGTCATCTTATATTCATGGGACTCAAGGGTCCTTTTTGATGGTGAAGGGAAAAAGGGAGGGAGAGAAGGAAGGAAGGAAAAAAGGAAGGAAGGGAGGAAGGAAGGAGAGAAGAAAGGGTCTGCCCTAAAGGCTAATTGAAGCTCTCACCTCTGGTGTCAGAACCACTTGCCTGTTAAAGCTCTTCGGGCTCAGCCTCAGGAAGAACCCTTATACACAGATGTGAGCATGCAGGTGTATGACATTAGCATGCATGTGAAGTTTACATGTGTAGAAACACGGTGACAGGCTACCCTGGCATGTCCTGAGGGTCCATCTGCTCTGCTCAGCTGCCACCTGTACCTAAAATATCTGCCTGCAGTTTCTACCTCTTGAGAACCTCAGTCCTTCAAATCTACCTCCTCCTTGGAGTTTTGTCTGACACTTCCCTTCTTTCCACTGTGATCTTTCTGCCATCCGCTGGGACTTTTTTTTTTAATGTTTATTCCTTTATTTTGAGACAGAGAGAGAGAGGGAGGGAGAGAGAGAATGAGTGGGGGGAGGGGCAAAGAGAGAGAGAATCCAAAGT
This sequence comes from Panthera uncia, assembly GCF_023721935.1. Lineage (NCBI taxonomy): Eukaryota > Metazoa > Chordata > Mammalia > Carnivora > Felidae > Panthera > Panthera uncia. The sequence continues at coordinate 24,716,428 of NW_026057579.1, read as the reverse complement.
AGGCACCACACTGTCAGCGTATGACTTGGGGCTCGATCCCACGACCGTGAAATCATGACCTGAGCAGAAATCTAGAGTTGGAAGCTCAGCTGACTCAACCACCCAAACGCACCTCTGCTGGGACCTTTCAGATCATGGCAGGGCCTGGTCCTGAGACAGTATAACGGATGTTGCCAAAGGTCGACCCAAGTGAAGGAATGTTCGGGGCCCTGTACCGAGAATGGCTACTAGAGGGACTCACCAGAGAGCAGATCTTTGGCATGCAGCTGAGTATCTTGGGATGAGAGGCCAAAGGGAGACAAGGCTCTGAGCACAGGGACAGCTGACAGCTGCCAAGAGTCAGAGCAGCTGGCCCACAGGGGCAGAGGGGGAGGGACTCAACTGTGACTTTTTTTTTTTCTCCAGAGTAAGAATGGGGCAGAGAAGATGCTCCAGAAATATTCTCAAATGAGAACGAGTCAATGAATGGTTTTCCAGAAGGCCGTGAGTCCCAGGAACGCAACACCTGGAATCCTATGAAGAGAAACCGAATTCCCGGGTCAAGGCTGTGGAGAAAACAAGAGTGTTGTTCAGCACAGCCTGTATATCACCATGGCCAGGGCCCCAGGCTGGCGAGGGAGCAGTGAGACCTGGCATCCAGCACAGGCCCTGGTTTGGCCAGCAAGACTCAACGTCATCGTCCAAAGGAAGGGCCTTAAAGGACCCTCTGGATCCAACTTCTCTCCACATTAAGTTTTCCGAGGGTTGAAATATTGAGATTATGGGTGATTTCTATTTTCCTCTTTATACTTTTCTGGATTTTAAAAATGTTTAAAATGTCCAGAAATGCCTGGCTTTGGAGAAAGGCTGAAATGCAGCCTTAGACCCACTTGTCAAGTCTTGCTACACACCAGGGGAGAGCTGCCTTTTCATAATTCTTCCATCCAGACAGGGCTCCTATTTCTAATTCTCACAAAGGTGCTGTATGTGCGAGCCAAGAACAGGCTGAAATTACCTGGGGAGCGAGTCTAGACAAAGGTACTTGGAGTGACCACCATTACCCACTCGGGCTATGTTGTCAGACCCCAGTGGGCTCAGCCACAGTTGCCAGGGGCCCCTGACATTGCTGGATGGATGGCCATCGCTGCAGGACACCATCGATGGTAAGCAGGGCTCTCCATGAGGGGCCCCAGCGCGCTGTGTTCTCTGGGATCCTCAAAAGCACAAGATTCCAGGAAAAGTGCCTCATTTTGCCCCATGGTTTCCCAGCCGGAGCCTCAGTCACTCAGAACTAAGGTGAAGCCATATTTTATAAGCTCACTCTATTTTAACGATGGGGTTAATTTAACTGTTGAGGACATGGGGGTGCTGGGAAGGGGATAAAACGGAGTGACGGCACTCTGCTGACCTGTTGTTGCTCCCGTCTGAGGGCTGGGGCATTCTAACTGGTTCAAACTTGTGTCTGTGATCTCTTCTCAAGGACATACTTTGGCTTAAGTTTGAATGCTTTCCAGAAGGCTTCTCTGCCCCCCAGGCAGAAAGATTTCTGGGCCCTTCTCACCAGTGATGCAGGCAGGCCACAACACACATCAGCCCCTGGCTTAAGGATAGCCATGCGCCTCCCTCCTCCTGAGGTAACTTTGATACTCAGAAACATCAGGTGGGTCTTTGCTTTCTCTCTCCTTTTCAGATTAAACGGCAATATACAACAGGCTTCAGAAATACTCAAGGTAGAACACATGGAAGCGGGTATGAGCAGACACTAGTAGCTTCCTACCCAACAGCCTTCTCTGTCCACCTTTCTTGATCAGATATCAGGCAGTCATGAACACAAGGACCCCTTCCCATCCTCAAGAGATGAATCTCATTAGTTTAAGCCATTCATGGTAATTTCTTTCCCTTTCCACCTCTGGGCACCCAGCATCTGGTCTGGCCTGGCCATCCTCTTGGACATGGCCACTCTAGGAACAAAGGTCCTCTCCACCCAGAGCCCAACCCATGTATACTCAACTCCAGTAAGCCCTGAGACATACGTTGGTTTGAATGGCTCTACTGACTCATAGACCTTTAATTCTTCCAAATCAACTTTAATCTACCCCAAGTGTTCTCACACCCCTACTAGAACCGTGTGGAAACTTCTGGAGCTTCCTTCTGACGTAGTCACTAGGCCCGCCTCTTTACCACTTGGACACCTACTGACTGAAGCAGCCTGGCGTGGACCCTTAGAATCAGGTGGCTCTGTGCTTTCTGTGCAACATTCCTGGTGCAGACATATCTGGCACAGCTGGAAGTCCCAGAGTGGAGGGTCCAGAAGGTCCAGGTGCACCATGGAGCCTGTCCTTTGTTCACATGTCTCATGGTGGTCTCCCTCAAACCTAGGGGGAAAAAAAAATCTCTCTTCAGTGCTACTCTCAAAGATGCCCCCTGCAGGACATCTGTGAGTTTGAGCTTTTATTAAAGACCCATCAGGCCTGCTTTGCAAAGTTACCTCAGGCAAGACTCTACCAAGGGCTTGGGTACCTTCAAGGGGGAGAAGAAAGCACTGGGAGAATGCATATTAATATCTCAGTGAATTTTCCCCTCAACTCTTCCTAAGAAATCTGACTCAGCTTGCCATGTAATGAGGGTAAACACCTAGAGGCAGAGGGACAGAGTTGTGAGGGGGATGTTGGGATTGGCCAGTCAGTGGGAAGCATCTTCGGGGAAGCTTGTTGGCCTGTCCAGCAGGGGAAGGAGGATCATCTTGGTCCTGAGGGCAGGAGAAAGTCATATTCAGTTATCCTCACTGAGTCCTAACCCTCAGGCCAGGGTTTGGATTTCTGGATCTCTTGGGACAATTCCACATTGGCCCTGATGCCAAAAGCTGAGTTTCAACAAGTCCAGTGGGGGCGAGGCACAGTGGTGCCGGTCCTGTAGGAGAGCTTGACAAGGATCAGGATCTCAGGATCCCATGGCCTGGTGAGGAGGCAACCTCATGCACTGATCCACAGACTGTGGTAACTGGGATGACCTCAGCTGTGTCCAACATCAGTCCTGACTGGTGGTGGCTGCCATAGCACTGTGGCTTCTATGGGAGCTCTGTATAGTAAAAGTATCCCTCTCTCCTCACCAGGACTCCACGGGAGGCTGGAGTTTCAGTGGCCGCTTCAGGAGGCTCAGCGTCCCATACATGACGTCATGCCTTCCTGAGGCTCTCGTGAGGGGCCAGAGCACCATTTACCAGTGCAGAGCTGATAAACAAGAAGGCCGTGCAAATTTATTGGAGCACACACTGAGCAAGGGAAACACAAGAGAGGTAAACATTACATCATCGCTGACAGACTAAATTTGTTTAAATTGGTCAGTAAAACTCCTATTGGTAATCCTGGCATCCAGCTCTGCTGATTGGTAAGGGCGCCCCCCTGTGTTACTACAGTGTAATGTCAACTGGCTCTTGGAGGCAGCAACATCATCCCTGCAACTGTCTCCCGCCTGGGTTTTCTCCTTGTTTCTGGCCAGTGGGTCCACCTTGTGTGCCCTGAGGAGAAACGCCAGGCTGTGGCCGGCCCCTGCGGGTGGAGGCAGCAGCAGCCAGGCTTGTGTGAGAGTGTCTCCAGCCAGACTGAACGTTTTGTCCCTTTACACTCTATATAACTTTACGCTCTTAGAAATGATTAAGGATCCAGGGTGTTGGCGTGGGTTGTATCTCTTGATCTATACTGTATTAGAAAGTAAAGCTGAGAATTTTAAAACTATGCATTACTTCACTTAAAATGGCGACAATAGGGGCGCCTGGGTGGCTCAGTCAGTTGAGCATCCAATTTCAGCTCAGGTCATGATCTCACAGCTTGTGAGTTCAAGCCCCGTGACGGACTCTGTGCTGACAGCTCAGGGCCTGGAGCCTGCTTTGGATTCTGTCTCCCTCTCTCTCTGCCCCTCCCCCGCTCATGCTCTGTCTCCCTCTCTCAAAAATAAATAAACATTAAAAAAAATTTTTTTTTAAATAGCAACAATAAACCCATATTAACACATTTTAATGAAAACTAGATTTTTTAAAACAAAAAAGTTCGTAAAAAGGGTGTTTTGCACTTTTGCAAACAATGGCTCAATAGAAGAGAGCTAGGTTCTTATATTTGCTTCTGTGTTTGGTTTGCTATGTCACATGTCATACGGGCTCTGGAGAACTCCCCTGCACACTTGTGCAAGGATGAGACTGAAAAAGACAAATAACATCTTAGTGTTTTTGTGAAAATATGTTTGACCTCAGGACCCCCTGAAAGGGTCTTAGGGATTCCCAATGGGCCCCAGAGAGCTATGAGAACTGCTGAATTAAGAATATGGACACATGAGGGGAGCCTGGGTGGCTCAGTCGGTTAAGCGTCAGATTCCTGACTTCAGCTGAGGTCATGATCTCACGGTTCGTGGGATCCAGCCCCATGTCAGGCTCCATCCTGGCGGCGGGGACCCTGCTTGGAATTCTCTCTTTCCCTCTCCTTCTGCCCCTCCCTTGAGTGGGTGCATGGTCATGTGCACACGTGCTCTCTCTCTCTCTCAAAATAGATAAACATTGGAAAAAAAGAATATGAACACTTGAGCTAGGGCCTTGGTACAAGTCTACAACATAACATTTTTGTTAATGGCCAGCTTTGATGTTTGGGTTCCCCTTTCTTTGCTAGCCAAAGAACACATAGCCCTGAGATGGGTGGGGCGCATGCTCCCACGATGATCTGTATACAGGAGACAAGAGGAAATGTCCCCAAATGGTCACTGTGCCTGGTGAGATCCTGACCCAAAGACCCAACCCAGGCAGGAAGGCAAGCCTTCCGGGGAGTCATCAGCGGTTGGTTGAGCACTTTTCAGAGTGTTTCTCACCCATCCTCTTGGAGCTTGGCCACTTCTTGGAGCCTGGTCTGGTGGCTGACATTGTCAGAGGGCCCTTCTGTTCAGGATACTCCTGGACACTGAGCAGAAGCAGGGGACACTCTTTCCTCTAAAACAAGAAAGTTGAGAAGGATTTCTTGCTTATTCCTAGAAACAGAACTGTCCCTGAGCCAACCCTTGCCACCCAGAAGCATTGCTCAGAGGGCTCAGACACGGGCACTCTGCTCTCTGCTCCCTCTGAAGTTCCTGGCCACCTCCTCAAACCCTGAGCTTCCCCAGATTTAATGATCACTCTTTCCACATAGTAGACAGTGGCCTGCCATACCTTCCTTCTCAGAGAAATCTCTAGTGATGGGGACTTCAGAAAACTAGAAGAACTACCAAAGGGGACACATTAGGCACAAGATTTTGGGGTGTGTTCACAGCATTCCTCACCTCTGAGGTTGACCCCATGACAGTGTTGATTGAGATTTACAGGGAGGAGGAGATGGTCAGTACTGATACTTTGGGCCTGGGCAACGGGATTTCTGGAGTCTGGCTGGTGTGGTTCTGAGACAGCCACTTACTAGCTGCATGACCTTGGGAAGGTCTCTTTGTCCTTCTCAACTTTAGTTTCTTCCTCCGTAAAACTGTAAAACGAATAGAATCCCCCTTTTCAGTTGTGGTAGGACTTAGAGATAATTTTTGCAAAGCACTGAGATGCTCTCCAGGGAATCAGACCTGAGGACTCCTCCTCTCTGGCCCCAGGCCCCTGCGGCCAACCATTCCCCCTACTGGCGCAGCAGGAGTGAGCTTTGTGAAATGCCACGTGACCTCCTCTCGCTCGGAGAAAGCCTTCCCAACCCCCTCTCCCCCCAAGACTTCCCAGGGCTTTGCTTGCACTTGCACAGACACGCTGTCAGGGCACAGTGGGCAGAATGGTGTCCCCGGGCCTGAGAACACATCCTGAAGTAGCCCGCCACAGTCAAACAGAATGGAAGTCTATTTCAGCTTTAAGTGCATGGGGATTTTGCATTACAGGTTCCGTAAAATATCCATTATTTATGTGCTCTCCTGCAAACTCAAGAAAGCTAAGTCACGTTTATTTCATGACTTCTGGATTTCCTTGCGCATCATCAAATGCCTCTGGAAGCAGGGGTGCCACCCCACTTTCCCTTGAGAAACAACAATCTCCAAGAAAAGTCCCAGTTCCTCAGTGGGGTGCTGAAGTCCCCTCCACCCCCCCCCCCCCAACTCCCTCGCAGGTGTCCCTGCCTTGGATCCTGGGGCCTCACTCCTCCAACCTTTGCCCGAATTCTTCTCTTCTCTCTCTGTGTAAGGTTCCTGTCCCAGAGGGATGGATCTTTCCGGATCTCTGGTGTCATTCTCCAAACATTCCTCTCCTGTCACTGCTCCTATTTGGCATCCGTCACTGTGCTGCCCATTCTGACACTTGACTGCGGGCTGCCGCGGGAAGGAAACCGGATTCGCTGCAGCCGGTGATGCTCCGCGAAGGCCAGGCCTGTGCCGAGGTGGAAAGGCCTCGCAGGACCGGGTAGGGGGCGGGCGGGCGGGCGAGCGACGCGCCGCCGCAGTTCCCGTTCCGGCCGCGCGGTGGGGTCCCCGGCCGGCCGCGCACCCGCGCCCGCGGAATTCTCGGCGCTTCCGCCACCGGGGCGCCTCCCTCTGGGAAGGGGCCGGCTTGGCCGGCAGGGACCCTGGGGAGGGGGCCTTCCCTGTATGGCGCCCAGCTGGGGACGCGTGGGATGACCAGAGGCCTTTATATCTTGTTGCCTCGTGGAACACAGGAGTTTCTGTGTATTTCCAAACTGGTGAGATTCGTGTCCCCCCCCCCATGCCACCCCGGGCCGCCTCTCCGTGTCATGTGGGGCCTGAAAGCAGCAGTGGGTCGGTGCTTAGCCACTTAGCAGCCGTGTGACCCTGGAGGAATGGCTGCACCATTCGGGGCCTGGGTGGCCTCATCCGAACAAAGTGGAAGTGCGACGGTCTACCCAGAGGATTTAGGAGAAGGTGAAGGGCGTGAGGGATGCAGTGCCCGCACAGCTGCCCCTGCTTCCACTCCTAAGGTCTCTGGATCAAAGGGCCGAACCCCTGCTGGGACCCTGCCCCGCAAGTGTGGTATGTGTCTGGTAGGCCCTCAGAGCTCTGCGGGGCTGGGAGCCGGGCATGTCCGGGCAAGGCCAGCCTCGGGATGGGCATGATTATCTGACTGCCAACAAAGTCAGGGGGCCCACAAGGCACCTCTGCACCTCTGAAACCCTTCCAGGGCCTTTCTTGGGACGTTTCGTACCGTATTTCCTGGGACATCTCTGCCCTCAAACCAACCTGCTTTGCTGGTGCGGGGAGTGGGGAAAAACGGCCTGCCGGCCCTTCCTGCGCATGTGCAAGTGAGCTCCCGACCCGTAGTAAATCTGAAAACCTTCTTTTGTTTTGTGTGTGCAAGGGGTGTGGGGGGGAGAGATTTTGTGCGTTCTCAGTTAATATCGCCTGAAACCAACTTCAAGGGAGTCAAATGTGAGGCTTCCTGTCTCCATTTCACTTTGATAATCGCCTATTACAACAGGCTGGAGAGACGCAGCACCATAGCCAGAACCCTGGAGAACCAGTCGGCAGGCTCCCTTGGGCTTTGAACTAGCTCTGTCTGAGCTCTGCCTGGCCGGCCTCCCAGGGATGCTGGAGAGCTCAGGCACCCTTCCCCAGTGGGCAGATACCGCCTGCCCCCCTCCTAGCCCCTATGCCACCTTCACACTGGGGCTCTCCCAGCCTGGACTCTGACCTCCCGTCTGCACTCTCCCTTCTTGCTCTTTGTTTCCTGGTGTTCTCCTCACTCCAGCCCCAACCCCAAATCTTTTGAAGGAAGGCCCACAGTTTTTCCATCGGCCAATAATCCTGAAGGGCTCCAACCACACTTCCCAAACTAGCCATGCCTCATTTCTCTTTGGGGATCCTGGGAGGCCTGCACCTCCTACCTGCCAGCATTCTTTGGAACCTGAGAATTAGCATTAGCCATCCAGCATGTGTCACCGCTGGTCTCCCCATAGCCTTTCCTGAAACTCCTGGCAGACTTCCTGACTACCTATCGCACTAACATACTGGCCACATGGGGCCACAACCTGCCAGCCTCTACCCTGCTTCTGGCCTTCCTGTGTGTTCCCTAACGGCTCCTGTGTGTTGACCTGGCCTCCTGAGTCAGACTGTGAGCTCCCAGAAGGTAGGGCCATGGCTTGGGCTGCCCTAGCGGTGCCCCCACGGAGTGCCTGCCCAGGCACTGGCCATCCAGGGGCACTTAGAAAATGCTTTCAGGAGGCGAGTCAAGGTTGCATGGGGCCAGGGTATTATAGAAGCAGTAGTGGCCCTGAAGTTACTGTGAGTGACAATAAACACCCATTGCTAGAAGGAAGAGAAACAGTTCTATGGAAAAAACAAGAATTTTAAATAACTAAATAAAAGAGGGTCAGTGACAGGTCACCAGCGACAGTAACACCTCCCCCACCTGGAGCTGTTGAAATCCATGATTCATACTCAGGAATCCCTGCTTTTATGAACATTTCTAACTAATGCAGGCATCTGGTTAGTAAATGCACAACAGATTAGGAGTAACAAATCAAAGTATCGTTAAACTGCTCTGGGCTGACATCCTGATGGCACTGAGAAGTGACAGCTGGCAGCCTTAGTGAGAGATGAGACTGATCAACTATACTCAAGCCCCGCAGCCTGGGGCCATCCGGCTCAAGGCACAGAGGCACACCTAGGCAAAGCAGTGCCCTCTGACCCAGTGTCACGTTACATCTCAGTATAGAAATGATGTTTGTAATGATTAACCCTGAATCACAAAGAAAAGTTAAATGGTGCTCGAATGACTGTTTAAGAAGTTCAGGAAGCACCTTATTCGTTTTTAGTTCGTTTCCCTGCAAAACAGTTATATTTTTGTAAGGAAGCTTAAAGGATTCCATCCCCTGCTAGCTAGAAAGCAAAGTGGCAGCTTCCATTTCTGGTGATGGGGCACTTTGTGCACCTACTCTCATTTAGGACAGTGCACAATGTATCACCACTTGAGGGGCGAGGGTAGGTGACTCACTCGAGGGTCCCAGGGCTGAAGTAAAAGGGCAAGTTTCAGTGGCTTCCCTGTGGCTGCCTCTCTCCCGGATGACTCAGCCCCCGAGGTCTCTAGATGGATGTTACTGTCCTGATGTTGCAAAATGTCCTCTTAGCTGTTTCTTTGTGTTCTGGTCGTCACTCTCCCCCACAGCAGTTGGGGGGCCCTCGACGTGATTTTCACCCTTACTGTGTCTCCCACGCTAGCACATCTTGGGATCAGGCATCCCACCACTGGTATCACTTTGGTCCAAGCCCTGGACCTCTTCAGAAGGGTCTTTCAGGAAGGGGATGTGCCAGACATTCATGCCAGCAGGGCCTCTGACCCAGAGTTAACCATTTACCAAGAGACAGTATGGCATAGTGGGCCCTAAGGTCAAATTTCCTGGGTACAAAGTCCAACTCCACTACCTACTACTGCATCCTTGGGAGAGTTACTTAGTCTCTCTGTGCCTGGGGCTCCCCATCTGTAAAATGCACATAACAGTAATATTTCACTCACTGGATTGTTATAACTATCAAATAAGTCGATATGGGCAAAGTGCTTAAAACTGTGCCCGGCACTTAGCATTTGACAAATATGAGTTATTGCTAATGCAAGACAGTTTACGTACATCATCTCCATCGTCTGTCTCAAATCCTTTTTCAGAGCAAGACTGGTTATAAAGAATCTCAAATTGACATACTGATCCAGTAAGGTAGGTATCGGCCTTCCTATTTTGCAGCTGAGGATCCTGAAGCACAAAGTAAAGTGACTGACTTGAGGACAGAGTGCCAGGAGGTGGCAGAATTGGAATTTGTACCTGGGTGCTATGGTCTGAATGTTTGTGTGCCCCCCCAGTGTAGGATATTAGGAGGTGGGACCTTGGAGGAAATTCTTAGGTCATGAGGGCAGAGCCCACACGATTGGGATTGGTGCCCTTATGCAAGAGACCCCAGAGAACCAGTCTCCCTGCTGCCACGTGAGGTTACAGCCAGAAGGCACTGGCTATGAACCAGAAGGTGGGCTCTCATCAGGTACCAGATCTACCTGCATCATGATCTGGGACTTCCAGCCTTCAGAGCTGTGAGAAATACATGTTTATTGTTTATAGCACCCAGCCTCTGGTATTTTGTTCTATCATCCTGAACAGACGAAGACTGGGTCTACCTGACATTTGAGTCATGATCTTTCCAGGACATTGTAACTGCCTCTCTTAGTCGAAATGCCCGAGAGAATAACTTCCTTGGGAAAGTGAGTAAGAGAGTAGTCTTCCTGCTTTTGAAAACTGGAATTCCCGCTCTCAAGTCCTGCTTTGAAAGATTGAATCACCCAGATATGACAAAGTTCCAGAATCTAAGAAGGAAAGTTTGGGAGGGAGGAGTGTACTTGTGTTTTCCCATAGCAGAGAAGCCTGAGAGGCAAAGGTTGTCCCTTATCATCACCCGTGAGTGTTCTGGTGACCTATTGCTCTGTAACCAATCCCCTCAAATCTTAGTGGCTTAAAACACTTGACCTTTGAACAACACGGACTTGAATAGCATGGGTCCACTTATACACCGATTTTTCCAATAAATATAGTACAATACTGTTCATGTATTTTCTCTTTCTTATGATTTTCTCAATAACATTTCCTTTTCTCTAGCTTCCTTCCTTGTATGATACATACAACATACGCAATATGTGTTAATCAACCCTTTATGTTATTGGTAAGGCATAGTGGTAGTGGTAACACGTAATATGTGTTAATCAACCCTTTATGTTATTGGTTATATGGTATTGGTCAACAGTAAGCTATTAGTAGTTAAGTTTGGGGGGAGTCAAACCTTTATATACTTTCTTTTAAAAAAAATTTTTTTTTAATGTTTATCTTATTTTTGACAGAGACAGACAAAGGGCATGAGTGGGGGAAGGGCAGAGAGAGAGGGAGACACAGAATCTGAAGCAGGCTCCAGGCTCTGAACTGTCAGCACAGAGCCCGACGCGGGGCTCGAACTCACAGACCACGAGATCATGACCTGAGCCGAAGTTGGACGCTCAACCAACTGAGCCACCCAGGCGCCCCTACATATTTTCAACTGCACAGGGTGTCAGCGCCTCTAATCCCAGCCTTATTCGAGAGTGAACTGTACAATCATTTTATTATCATGTGTCCCAATTCTGGGGGCTGGCTGGGCTCATCCTGGTGGTTCTCACTTAGGGTCCTTCATGAAATTGCAGTCAGATGTTGGCTGGGCCAGTCATCTGGACCATCTCTTCACTCACATGGCTGGTCTGGCTGATGCTGGTGGTCAGCTAGGACCTAGTGGGAGCTGCTGGCCAGAACACCCACATGTGGCCTCTCCAGGTGACCTGGGCTGCCTACAGCATGACTTCTGGGTTCCAAGAGCAAGAGCTCCAAGAAAATAGGGTGGAAGTGTATGGCATTTTTCTGACCTAGCTTTGGAAGTCACATAGTGACTTCTGCCCATCAAAGCAGTCATCGAATCCCAACCAAATTCAAGGAAAGGGGACATATACCTCTATTTGTCAGGAGGAGTGTCAAAATGAGCATGTAAGATGGCATATATCATAGGGGCCATCTTTTAAAAATACAGTACACCTCATGGCAGCCTTTCCTGGAAGAATTTTCCATTTGAAGGAAAAAGGTAATATGAATTATGGCTCTGACAAGGACCCCTCCCTGTAGTCACGTCTGACAGTAGCTCCTTCGGGGAACCGGCCACAAGAGACAGGGTTGGCAGCAAGATTTACTGCTCTGCCAAAGCTGTCATTGAAATAAATAGGATTAGAGCTGCAGTGACTTCATCATCCGGACTGTTCTAATAACATGTAATTTGTATCCATGCTGTGACCAGCACAGCCGCCAGGGCATGTGAGTGGGAATGCCTGGCCACCTCTGGGATGGGCCCATTCGCTGGAAATCTTGCAGGCCCTTGACTTTGCCCACCAGTAGACAGCTCTTAAATCCTCCCCTTACCAGCTTTTTTTATGCAGACAAAAGCTCTGTCTTCCCCAGCCCCTCTCTCTGAGGTGCCAGCCACAAGCCAGGGAGCTCTGGAAATCAAGTCAAACCAGTTGAGGGCTTTCCTGCTGGAGAGCACAATTGTGCTGGGGCCTGGCTCCCAGGGGACCTATGTCCAACCTCCAGGTGGGCTTGGTAATCAGCCACAATCCTGTCTGGCAGCCCTGTTATGGTGGCTCCTAAGATATGGAGCACAAGCTGTAGGACTGGGGAAAGACCTCCTACCCCATGGCTCCCTCACCCAGCCAGCTGCTGGCTTCCTTCTGGTCTCTCGCCTTAGCTCCCAAACCCTACTGCATAAAGCCCAGCCTCCTCCCAACCCTAGCATCCAAGGCCCTCCTCCCTCCCGGTCTTGCTGTGTCTTGGGCCCTGCCCCTTCTGGTCTGAGCAATGAGAGGCAGGGAGGCCTTCCACAACCACCACAGAGCAGAGACTGCCTTCATCACATCCTCAAGGCTCATGCTGCTGAGACCGTCCTGCTCACTGGAGCCAGGGGGTAAGGCTGCAAGTGAGCAGAGGGATGGAGGAAGGGGCAGGGCTCAGGCCCCTGGAGGAGATGGGATACTGCCACTGACTATGATTTCACTGTCTCTCTTGTCCCTACAGATGCTCAACCCACTGAGGGCTTTTCTGATCCCACAGCAGGTTCCCCTGTCTAGTGAATGGCCCTTGATCTCAGCCCCCCCAACTGTGAAATCTCCATACAGAGAGGAAATCCAGAAGTTTCTTGAAGTGCCAAGTAGATGACTTCACCCAGAATATCCAAATCCAGAGGAATGTTAATAATAACTACCACCATTTATTGAGCATTTACTGTATGCTGAGCACAATACCAAATGCCATCTTCTCTCCTCAGTATTTAATCCTATTCTTTTCTTTTCAGTATTTAATCCTTGCATTCACCCATTTTGCAGATGAGAAAACAGAGGCTCAGAGAGGCAAAATAAATTTCTCACTGCGTCATGCTAAGAAATGTTGGAGCCACTATATGAATCCAGATCTATCTGTTTGCAAAGTCCTAGATAGAAGCCATGAAGTATTTCTGCCACACCCTGGGTCTTGGCAGGCAGCCCCTAAGTCCATAAAATAACCTGACTTGGGAGCCTCCCATCCCACCTTTAGTCCCCTTTGCATGGGGTGGAACCAGAACAGGGGGCTGGGGCAAGGGGAGTCAGGCAGAGAGGCAGGCAGGCTGATAGGCTTTGGCGGGTGGGAGGAGGGGCTCCTCACCATGGGAAGTTGTGGAGGGAAGTCTCCCTCAGACACTAAAGCCCCAAAGATGAAGGGACTTCTGAAGATGAACCTCCAAGGCTAGAGGTGCTGCCGTCTATTTTTGACAGCATAGCCAGACCCCAGGGGAAGAGCCCCTGCCCATGACTGCCCCTGAGATAGCTCCACACCCTTTCCTTCCCCCTGCCAGGAAGCACTCTCTTCAGTGGAAAGTGCATGGACTTTAGGGTCAAATCCCTGACTGACCACTTTCTAGCTGAGTGACCTCAGGAAAGTCACTTAACCTCTCTGGGCCTCCGTTTCCTCCTCTGTGAGTGAGAATAGTAATACTTATCTGGATGTTGTTGGGAGGGTTTATTGGCAATCTTGGGCATGAAACCCTTCAGACCCCAGCTGATAGGAGGCATGACCATGCTGGCATTATTGTCCTGAATCCCTCAGAGGGCAGGACATTGCGGTCGGGTTGATCAAAGCCAGGTCAGGTGTGGAGAAGCAGCAGGATTTCCAGCACAGGTGTGGATGGGGCACCCCCATAAGCCCCAGGGACTGGCTGGTGCACAGGACAGACACTCCCCAGTCAGTAGCAGGGAGCCGCCATCTCAGAAGGGTGCCCTGATAAGGTTTGGTTCAGCCAGGAGGAGACGCGCCTGCAGGAACAAGAAAGATGTGCCCAGGGGAAGATCCTCCCCGTTCAAGCAGGTTCAACGCCAGCATGAGGCTGGGAGGTGAGACTTAGCCCGGTAAGTCCCAAGGAGTGCACAGGAGCAGCTCGCTGGGGACGGAAAGGGCCAAGAGCAAGGGCTTCAGAAGTCTGGCCTGGTTTTGGGCAAGGTGACATCTAGCAGGATCAGGCCAGGGGGCACAGGCAAACTCAGGGCTCAGGACTCTGGGGACTGGGAGGTAGGGGGTGGGAACTATCAACCACGAACAGCCCCCAATGTGCCAGGTGTTTTTGTCTATATCTTCTCAAATTATTCTCACAACCACCACTCTTTTTTACAGATGAGAAAATCAGGCTCAGAGAAAATAAATGGCTTTGCCCCAAGCCTCAGTTAGGGAGAGCCAGAGCCAGAATGCAAACCCGAGACTGTCTACCATTTTCCTTGGAACCAGGCAGAGAAGAAGGAAAAAGTGAGTGGGCCCCGTTGGGCAAGATCTTGTTTGTTGGGAACCCAACCCAAGAGAGGTTCGTGTGAGAGCTGGTGAGAGCGCCTTGCCTTCATCCAGGGTGCCTGACAGGGGCCAGGAGGGCTGGACAGGAAAGGCAGGTTTCCTGCGGCCTCGGCCTCAGGCTCTGGAGCAGCCAGGCTAGACCAAGAATATGGGGCAGAACAAGCCCATCTGTGGCCACCGCTGCCTGCCAGGCCAGCCACTCATTACCCCTAGACGTGAGCACCCCCTGGCCCCCTGTACCCACCTTATAGTCACTGGTGGGTCAACGGTGTGGAGAAACACAGGACGGGCTGGTGCAGCCAGGGTCCTCAGACGACCCATCACAGGACTCACTCTGCTCTAACCCGGCCTCCTCCAGGTAGGCCAGGTGTTGTCCCTGTGAGGGGTACACCCTGCTCAGCCCTGCTGCCATGGCCACATCCCCGTGTGGGAGTGAGGGAATTCCCGTGAGTCCCCAAGGCCACCAAAAGGCAGTCCTAGGAAGCCACGTGGAGGGACAAGTGGCACAGGAGCAGTGGCTGCTGTGGGGCCCTCTGAAGCCTGGTTTGCCCAGAAGTGCCCATCAGAGGCGGCCCTGGTATTCGGGCCTGGATGACTTCCCCCACCTGGTGGCCAACTTCCCCCACATGGGGCCCAGCAGGGGCTGAAGGCCACGTTCCCACGCTGCTCCTGCTGGAGTCCGGCCAGGCCCCAGTCAGTGCCTTTAACCACCGTGCCAGCTCACAGCCCGGGGCACCTCAGGGTTTGGTCTGAGGGGAATCAGGCAGTTTCAATTACCTGCCAAGAGGTCTCACACAATCAATGCCTCTTTATTTCCTGAAAAGCCTGACACTCACAGCAGTGCCCCTGGTCAGACCTACAGTCTCTTCCCATGCAGGCAACCCACTGTGGGCTCCTGGTGATAATGGAGAGGTGTCCCCCACGTGCCTGCCCCGATGGATGGACTGAATCTTAAGTCCTTGACAGTGACCCCTGGTGGGTGGGGCCAGGAGAAGGGGATTTGAACTGTCTGGGGAATCTGTTTATTGATTCAACTCCACCACCTTCCAGGTTCTATGGTCAGCTTGGGATGCAGCAGCGATTAAGACAAACCCAGTGGCACCGTGACATGAGCAAGTGGGTTCTCTGGCTCCATCTTCCACAGTCAATGAAAGGATCTTTAAGGGACCGTTCTTGGTCACTATGTGCTGGCCTCAGTGAGGATGGGCCTTAATGCTGGTGCTGATTAGAAGAGATCCTAAGTAGCCCAAGCCACCTGGCGGTTGTGGATGGACTCACGGGCTGCTACGGTCAGGCAGGAAGACCTCTGGAGCCACCATTAAACCCAAAGTGGCGGATGGGGACCTTCTAGTGCTTGCTTGGCTGGAAGAAGCTGACAGTCAAAACCCAGCAGCTCTCTAGGCCATGGTGCTCCTCCCAGGGACCCCTCACCTGCCATGGCCAGGTTAGGGAAAGATCTGCCCTCTGGCCTTTCATCTGCCATGGCCACAGAGGAAGACACCAGAGAGCTTGAGCTCCTTGGAAGTATCTAGATGAAGCTTTCCAACAGGAAACCAAAGTAAGGCCTTAGCCCGTGAACAAAGGGCAGCTGGTCAAGCTTCCTTACTAGGTGGGACCAGGTAGGGCCAACTCAAAGAAGCACTTCTTATGGCTTCCCTGACAAACTGGCTAGTGTCCTGGAGACTGGGCATTCTGGCCTCCTGGCTGCCTTTCACACCTGACCTTGCCTGCCACAGCCCTCATCCCTCCACAGGAGCCCCCCCCCCCACCCGCCCCCAGTGAGCTGAGCCCCTTCACACCCACGTGGAGGGATGAGGGTGAGGCCCAGGGATACAGAGTTCTCAGGCATGGGAGGTACAAAGACCCCCGGAGAGCAGGGGCAGAGGCTGTCAGGATGGAGCTTTGGTAGGATGGCCCACCCCAGAGAGACCTACTCAGGAGAGTTTCCAGAAGCCTGCAAAGAACCTCTAGGGGGACTGGGGATAAGCTCTGCCCTCTGGGTGCCAGGACCTGTCTGACCCTTAGCAAATCACTGAGCTTGTCAGAGCCTGAGTGAAGTGAGTCAAGGAGATAAGACATGGCATCAGCTAGTAATCTTACGGGCCTCATGAATCACTTCACCTCTAGAGAGCAGGCTGCCACCTCAGTTTCCTCCTACATCATACAGATAGAGAGCATGCAGGTTGCTGGAGGCTCCTCCAGCTGGGTGGTGTGAGATCTTCAGACATGACCTTGCTGGAAAGCACGGGACAGTAGACGAGGAGCACCCAGGACACCGAGGCTCCAGGGCTGCCCCTTTACTGCTCTGCTTCAGCCTATCCATCAAATGGGCCAATAATGGCTGTTCTTCTCCAAGGTTCTGGGAAAAATGAGGTGAGTCAAAGGAAGTGGGCCTGCTGTATATGTGGAACTGGGCCAGCAGTCAATTGTTCCATGACACGCACAGTCACAGTCAGGATAGCCTTCCCATAGTCACTATGTACCCCCCAAATTCATATGCTGAAGCTCTCACCCCCCAGTACCTTAGAACGTGACTATATTTGGAGAGAGGGCCTTTAAGGAGGTGATGAAGGTTAAGTAAGGTCATAAGGGTGGGCCCTCAGCCAATCTGACTGGTGCGCTTGTGAGAAGAGAGAGACATACCAGGAAAGGCCATGTGAGGACACAGTGAGAAGGCAACCATCTGCAAACCAAGGAGAGAGGCCTCAGGAGAAACCTATGTTGCCAACACCTTTATCTTCCTATGGGGTTAAAAGGTGTGAGAGAACGAATCTCTGTTGTTTAAGCCTGAATCTGTGGTGCCTTGTTACGGCTGCCCCCAGGATACTAATACGGTTACTGAAGGGATCGCCAGGCTTACCCATAGGACCTCCTTGCTTGTCCTGGAAGCTCCTCGAAGGCCTTCTCATGAGTGATATTTCCCTGGCAGGGGTGCTGCTAGGCAGGGTGTGCTCTACTCTCAGCCCTCACGTCTGCAGTGGCTCCTTTCTCACCAGCCACAGCCAGGCCACCAGCTCTCTCAAGCATCCCTGGGCCTGGTCCTAGCAGCTGAGGCCTGCTCCTGCCCAGCACCTCAGCAGGAGCCCAGAGCCAGGTGCGGACACCCCTCACCTGCACCACTTCTGGGCCCTCAGTCCTCTTGGCTTCACTCTTTCTCCTGGCTCCCAGCCAGGTCAAGAACCCCTCCCAGAGGGCTTGGTGAGTATTCCCTGAGGTTGACTGCTCGGAATTTCTCCAGAAAGCCACTTGCGGTTTCCATTTCTCACGTAGGTGACCAGGGTGTTCAGGAGAATCCTGGCAACAAAGGAGAGGTGGGAACGGATAGAGGAGCAGGAGAATGGTCATGACGGCCCGTCTCCCCTCAGGCTTGGACCCCCAGGGGTAGGTCATCTTCAGCAATTCTTTCAGCTGGATCGAGGCCTGGGAGCCCTGCTGGAAATGACAATTCCTTCTTGGTACGATCCCTGACTGGCTGACCTCCTGGCCCTGTAGTCGCTGAGGCGGTCATTCTGCTCAAAGGGCCCTCAGCCTGAGGTCGAGAGCCTCCCTATGGCTGGTGTGGAGCCAGGGCCTATGTACCAGAGGCTGCTCTGGCCTCCAAGGGGTTATGACCAGAAGGTCATGGGAGAAGGCAGTCAAGCTGATGCCCACCATAGTGTCCAGAACTGAAGTGACACCGGGCCCTTTTGTACTAGACTCAGGGAAGGGACAGGCTTTCTTTCTTTCTTTCCTCAGCCCCTGAGAACTCTCTCTGCCCTCCCCTCTCAGGGGGCGCTTCCTTTGAACCTGGAGACCTTCCTGCTCTGCCAGAGCTGGTCTTGTTCATCCAGGCGGCACTGCCGGGAAGAGATGACAGAGGGGCTGCTCAATCTGACCAGGCGAAAGGCAAGGGTTTTCCTGCCTTGGATGGATGCTTGCTTTGATGTGTCCATTCATTCACGTATCCAATAAGAATTTATGAAGCACCTTTCTGTGCCAGCGACTGTGCTAGGCCCTGGCCCAGGGTGGGTGAGAAAGCTGTGGAAAGGGCCCGTTGTTTGCGCAGGGGTGGATGACTAACCTCAGGAATGAAGGAGCCCTTTCTCCGGAGGCAAGTGGGTGCCTGACAGTGAAGAAGAGAGACACACACATGCACCCCAATAAAACTCCTCTGAGAAGTTCTTTGTGGCTGGGCTGGGTCCCAGAGCAGCCTGTTTGTCAGGGGCCAGGACCCAGCCCCACACTGTGTTATCTTTGTGTTCCTGGGTCCACCACATGGGTGTGATTCGTCTATGTCATGTCGGAGCAGGGAGGTGAGGAGGTTGGGGGTGCAGGAATGAGCATTCCATACAGTGATCTCACCCTTCTATCCCGCCCCCAGGTATTTCCCCCAGTCATTGGAAGGGCTGACATTCTTTTGAGTGCTGAACATGGTGGGGGCTGGCAGTGACGGCATAGGCTTCTTTGTCAGTGAGGCCAAGATCAGCGGGAACATTGAAGAGACTTCATCCGCTCGGTCAGGCCCAAACCCTGGGTTGTCCAAAAGCCATGCATTTTAACTTCTGCTTCCTCTATGCCTGCACCTGTGGGGCTGAGTGTGGCTGAGAGAAACATGCACCATGGTGACTGATCACACTCAGCTAACAGAATTCTCAAGTGGGTGCCCAACATGGCGTCCTCCCTATACCTCTCTGCCATTTTCACTCTACCTCCTCTGTCTTCAAATGCCACTTAGTCCTCAGCTGATCACTCTGTCCTGTATTACACTGAGAAAGTATAAAATGCTAGAAGGAATCTCTTCATTCTCCCATCATTAAAACTATAAGCCTACGTGCATCTGAACCCATCTACTCACCCCAATTCCGGTCTAAAGCCAACTCTGTCTTGAGCTATAGATCCCATCTTTCTTTCTCAAGATCTTTGCTCATGAAATTTTCTTATGATCGTCCCCTCTCCACCATAATTTTCCCTCTCCACAGGATCTTTCCCATCAGCACACATAAATGCTCTAGGAGCTCCCATCTCTTTAAAAGCAAAAATCAAAACAAAAATAAATCAAAAAATTTTTCTCCTTGATGCCCCTTCTCTCTAGTAGCTACTGCTCCAATTGCTTGCTATCCAGCACAGCAAAATTTCTTTAGGAAGATCTCCCTATCCAGTGCTCTTACTTCTTCACCCTCATTCTCTCCATACCCCCCCCCCACCCCACGTTGGGCTTCCATTATCAACACTCCACTAAAACTGCCTTGTCAAGATCTCCAGCACCCTTCATGTTGTTGAAGCCTGTGTCACTTCTCTGCCAATGTGTTGGCTGTACCAGCAGTGCTGGAATGGTTGGCTGAGTCTCATTGAAACGTTCTCTTCTCTTGGTTTCAAGGAAAACCATCTTCCTACTTTTCTTCTCTCTTTCTCTCTCTAACCGTCTCAGGCCCCTCTGTTGGTTTCAGTCAACCTCTAAATGTCGTCATGTGTCGGGGCCTGGTCATTGTTCTCTATTCTCTAAACACGCTTTACCTGGATGATCTCATCAAGGCTTTAAAAACCATCTGCATGTCGATGCCTCCTACACTTGCATCTTCAACTCTGACCTCTCCACTGAGCTACAGGCTCATATCTACTTGTCATCTCTTCTGGATATCTACCAGGCGTTTCAAAATTGACACAGGCAAAACAAGACTTTTGCTTTCTGTCCCCACCCTGATCTGATCTGTCCCATCTTCAAAACTGGCACCAGCACACACTCAGACTCCCAAGACTAGAAGGCCTCCCGGGTTCCCCCCTTTTTATTCCAAGCCACATGAGATTCACCAAGTCCTGTAAATTCAACTCAATATGTCCACGTCCGTCCTTTCTTCTCCACATCCGTGACTGCCACAGTCTCCTCCACGTGATTGGTCTCCCAATCCAAGCCTCCTCTTGTTCCCTACCAGCCATTCTACAACAGCCAGGGTGATCTTTGAAGATTTTAAATAAGGTCATGTCACTTTTCTATTGTAATTTGAATAAAACCTGGGTTCCTTGCCATGGCCAGAAATTCTGCAAAATTAGGGCTTCTCCCTGCCTCTCCGACCTCAGCTCTCCCCACTGCTCCTTTGAATCAGCCTTCATCCTGCTGTGGCAGGGCACCATGCCACCCTGGGGGAAGCTCTTCAGATCTTCCGTCTACTTAGAATATTCTCCCCCAGATTTCTGCCTATCTCAGCTTAAATACTGCCTCCTTCAAGAGGCATTCTCTGACCCCTCCAGGCGCTCCAAGCTCTCAGCTACATCACCATGATTTCTTTCCTGTATAGCACTTAGCCTCATTGAAATGATCTGTTTCCATTTTGAACATTTGCTTGCTTGCTTGCTGGTTGTCTCTCCCTCCCCAACTAAGGTGGAAGCTCCATGAGAGCAGAGAACTTCTCTGTCATGTTCACCTCCATCTTGCCTGCATCTAGAACAGTGCCTGGCAGATTCATGGGTGTTCAATAAACAGCTGTTGAGTAAATGAACAAATGGAGACCAGGCAGTGGAAATAAAACAAAAACAGAATCTGACATGATCCCAGCCCCCAGGCACTCAAACATGGCATTCATAATGCAGTGTGTTAAGCACTTCCATAAATGCCAGGACCAATGCTGTGGGGCCCCATGAAAAGAGCGTGTGTGAGCGTGTGCAGGGGCAGACTTCTGGGGAAGCTGTGTCTTATGTCCTAGTTGAGACCTCTCGGATGGTAGGCCATGCAGGGGAGGGAGAGATAGAGGAGTGTGTCTTAGGCAGGGATACCTGGCCATGCAAAGGGCCAGAGGAGAGTGAGAGCACAGTGAGGGGTTCAGAGAACAGCACCTGCAGACCGCCTGGCCTGTCTGACTGGAGAAGGGGTGTCACTTCCTCCCTGGGCTGCTTGAAAAGGGGGAGGCAATCATCCGGAGCCAGAGCATTCATTCCTTCATTTATTCCTTCAACACTAACCCCTGGGCTCTGACAACATGCTGGGACTTGCGCTAGGTGCTGGGGAGTCAGAAATGAAAGGGTTTGAGGCCTCTGTGGTTGAAGAATCCAAGCTGAGCTATGAAGGTAAAGGAAGTCTCCACCAAAGGCCACACCATGAGACCACAGCCACTCTACGGAGGGCACTTCTGGGTTCCTCTGCCACACATGTGCCTGGGCTTCGAGGCTGAAGCAGGGACACTCCTGCCAGCCCTGCAGGGACTTGTCCCTGAACCAGTCTCACTGCCCGTCTTTCTGTGTATGTGCTCACACACTGGCTTTTTACACACACACAGGTATACACAACACCTTTGCTCTGGTCACATGCACACACCCACACCTATCCTCATGCCCTCACACAGATGCCTGTGTCCTCACATAGGCGCCAACCTCACCCCAAGCAGTGAACCCAGTATGCAGATACTCAGCCCACACAAAGCACTCCAGCCCTCTGGAAGCTTCCATGCTACTTGGAAGGAGGACCACATGGGTTCCAGAAATGCTCCCTCCCCAAAACATTTATAATATTACAGATGAACCAGTACAAGGTAATGAAATCTGAACGACATGTATACTACAGGATGGGGTTCCTCAAGCAGGCTTCTTGGAAAAAGAGAATTTGAGCCAGGTCTTCAAGTAAGTCATGGGATGGTGAAAATGAATGGTAAAGAGGGTTTTTTGTGTGTATGTTTTTGTTTTTAGAGACACTGAATCAGGCTACAAAAAAAGATAATATATTGATTGACTCATGGAACTGAAAAGTCAGGGTTGTTCTGGCTTCAGGCAGTGTTGGATCCAGAGGCTTGGGTGATGTCAGCAGGGCTCTGTCTTTCTGTATTTCCCAAATGGATTCTCCCCCCAACATGGGAGGCCATACTGACCTCAGCAATTTCAGTTGATAGAGACTACCTTTGCCGAGAACTTGAGCAGAAAAAGCTTGGAGGACTCTCATTGGTCTTGTCTGAGTTCACATGCCCATTTCTGAGCCAATCCTAATGGTCAGAGATAATGGCTATGCCTGAGGCATGTATCTACTTCTCAAATAGGCCAGCCCTGTCCAAACCATGGAATATGTTTCTTAAGGGGAAAAGGGGCTCTGTTATCAGAAGTGGAGAATGGATACTAGACAGATAAATCAACAGAAGTCAAATACACCTTCCTTAAATATCAGTCCCTCCCTCCATTATAGCATTTTACACTTTTTAATGCTTCCACATAATTTATCCAATTTGCTAATCAGGAGATAATCTTGAGCCAGACATGGTTATCACCCACATTTTACTATATCAAGAACACTTCTGGACTTGACTGAACTTGATTTTTCTTTTCTGCTAATAGAGAATCAACATGGAGTCCCTTGAGCCATCTCCTGTATAAGGACAAATGACCTTGGAGCTCCAGTTAAAGCTTCCCTCAGAAGAAGGAGGTGGGGGAGGGGGGTGGCGGTGCCTGGGTGGCTCAGTTGGTTAAGCATTCTACTCTTGGTTTCAGCTCAGATCATGATCTCACAGTTTGTGAGTTCAAGCCCCACATCAGACTCCATGCTTAACAGTGCAGAGCCTGCTTGGAATTCTCTCTCTCCCTCTCTCTCTGCTCCTCCCCTACTCTCTCTCTCTCTTTGTCTCTCTCTCTCTGTCTCTCTCTCAAAAATAAATAAATAAACTTAAAAAAAAACAAAACAAAAAGAAGAGGGAGGTGGGGGATTAGTTCTTGACACTGAATTTGAGGCACCTTTGGAACATCCCAGGGGAACAACCTAGGAAGCAGTTGGGTATAGGAGGCTGGAACCCCTGCAGTGGCCAGACACGCACTGCCATGCTCAAGACTTCTTTCAGCCTGTGAATTAAAGTGACCTGTCAAGGGGCACGTTCAGAGGACAGTGGAGTCAAGGCCCCGAGCCCAGGCAGGGTGTGTGGCTGGAGTGGGGAGGCTGTTGTGTAAAGGAGATCCATCCGGTCTCAGCATTTCCATGTCAGAAAGCCAAGATCAGCACGGGAGGCTCCCTAAGCCCAGTTGACAGGATCTATCCCTGTCATTACAGACCACCCCTCACTTCCCTCTTGGTGCCTCAGCTATCACCTCCATCACTCTGCAGGGCTGTGTAAGCTGGTTTCCAACGATGGTCTTCAATGACTCACACGCAGGCCATGAGGTAGTCTCTCCTCCACACTGAATCCAGGCTGGCCTGTGACACACTATTCAACAGAATGTGGCAGAAGTGATTCAGAGCCAGTTCCAGCCTTAGCCTTCAAGAGAAATAGCAACTTCTACTTCCTCTTTCTTGGAAGGTTTACTTTTGAGATCCCTGAGTCACCATGTAAGATATCTGGCTACACTGTTGAAGGGACTGTGTGGAGAGGCCACGTAGAGAGGAAGAAGGCCCAGCTGACTCAGCATCTTTGTTCAGCCCGTGGGTGACTCCAGCCCCAGCCTTTATGTGAAGGTTCCTGCGTCAGAGACCCCCAAGCAAGACCAGCAGAAGAACCAGCTGGCTGAACCCAGTCAACCCACAGAATCACGAGAGAGAATTAAATAGTGGTTTTGCTAAAGCAACTGAGTTTTGGAGTGATTTGCAATCTCCCTTTGGGGAGATTGGCCAGTATTCCTGAGCCCGGTGCCCCCTTCTTCCCCGCCCCCAAGACCTAACAACGTTAAGTCAGGTCTTGGTTAATGACAAGGCAAGTAATTATACTAATAATCTTTCCTAGCAGGCCAGCCAATTTTTAGGACAAGTATAGAAACGGATGCATACATGCTGTCAGACTCCAGCACTGAGCTTCCAAAAGTGACAAAACACCCAGTTCCCACAGGGCTGGAGACCAAGACAGGGGGACAGGCTGGCTAACCAGCTCCATGCCTGAGGGCTGGCCCAGAGAGGCAGATGGCAAGGGTCAGGTGCCACTCAGATGCCCTTGGGCGGCTCTGAGATGGAAGCTGTAGTGAAGGGGGAGAATGGCCGAGCCACCTCCCAGCCTGGCTGGTGGAGAAGCAGTCTACCTGAGTATAGCTCTGCTGTCTTGGCCATGGCTGGGTCTCTCCCAAATTGTCCCGCCACACCAGATCCGGTCCTTCTGCTGTAGCCTCCATGCTGCGTCAGTCCTAGACCAGCTGTCCTCTGACTTCCATCTTTGCAGACCTGGACCCCGGCCCTGCAGCTGTGATCACTTCTCTGCTTTGGGAGTCTTTCCTTCTCTTTCTAAATCTAGAGGCTCACAGAGTCATTGTCATATGTGGCCTGTATTCACTGAAATGTGTCATGTGTGACTCTTGTCCCACTACTAAACCACGAGCTTCTAGAGAGCGGGTGCCATCCCTTCATTTTTCCCTCTAATACATTCATTCACTCAACAATCTACTATCTGCTGGTGTCTCTGTTTGGTGCATAAGGTGCAAAATATCGTCCTTGCCCTGGAGTCATGTTTAGCCTAGCTGGATAGACAAGCATGGATCTAGGCAGTTATTACACACTAATATAATGACAGAGTGAAGGTGTGGACATAATGAAGTGACAACACTGAGAAGTACCTAGGTCAGCCTTGGAGGAAGGAGGCCAACAGATAAGATTCACTCACGAGTACTGCGTGCCAGGCTCTGTTCTAAGCACTTCAATTATTTTTATTTAAGCTTTCATTATTTTGGTTTTTTTTTTTTTGTCTTCTTGATTTTATTTATTTTTATTTTTTTGATGTTTATTATTTTATTTTTTTAAATTTTTTATGCTTTACTATAGTATAGTATTTTAGTATTTATTATTTCGGTATTATTTAGTATTATTTTAGTTTAGTATAGTATATTATTTTAGTATATTTTAGTGTACAAGATTCAAAAGGTGCTAATGCCACACTATGAGCCTTCTCAGAGGAACACATCCTTGCCCATATTTTGGGCCTTCCAGATACACTATATTTTATGAATAATACAAATCTGATGCACACGTGTACACACACATACACATTGCACACATATAGTTTTTATTTAAATGGTTGCACAATATTCTGCACAGGGGTTTTTAAAAATTTATTCAACATATCTTAGAGCTTATTTCATACCACTGTAGAGATACCTCATTGTTGGCTAATGACAGCACAATATCATAGTATTTCATTAAATGAATATACTATAATTTGTTTAACCAAACACCAATTAATGGCTTATAATGCTTTTTTTTCTAACTGTTCACTATTACACATCATGCTACAATGAATGACTGTGAACATGTTATTTTGAACAAGTGTCATATATTTACAGAATACTTTCATAGAAGTGGAATTGTTGGGTCAAGGGCAGGTGCGTTTAAAATTCTGCCTTCCAGGGATGCCTGGGTGGCTCAGTCAGTTAAGCGTCTGACTTCGGCTCAGGTCATGATCTCGCGGTCCGTGAGTTCAAGCCCCGCGTCAGGCTCTGTGCTGACAGCTCAAAGCCTGGAGCCTGTTTCAGATTCTGTGTCTCCCTCTCTCTCCGACCCTCCCCCGTTCATGCTCTGTCTCTCTCTGTCTCAAAAATAAATAAACGTTAAAAAAAAATTAAAAAGAATAAAATAAAATTCTGCCTTCCAGGGGTGCCTGGGTGGCTCATGGGGCATCCGACTCTTGACCTTGGCTTGGGTCGTGGTCTCATGGTTTGTGGGTTCGAGCCCCACATCGGGCTCTGCACTGGCAGCGCTGAGCCTGCTTGGGATTCCTTCTCTCTGCCTCTCCTTCACTCGTGTGCACGCTATCCCTCTCTCAAAATAAAAATAAACTTATAAATAAATAAATAAATAAATAAATAAATAAATAAAATTCTCCCTTCCTTCTGACATTTAGTTTTTTTTTTTTTTTCAACGTTTTTTTTATTTATTTTTGGGACAGAGAGAGACAGAGCATGAACGGGGGAGGGGCAGAGAGAGAGGGAGACACAGAATCGGAAACAGGCTCCAGGCTCCGAGCCATCAGCCCAGAGCCTGACGCAGGGCTCGAACTCACGGAGCGCGAGATCGTGACCTGGCTGAAGTCGGACGCTTAACCGACTGCGCCACCCAGGCGCCCCTGACATTTAGTTCTTAAAGACACACCACTAAGCTTTACAAAGCTTTTCCTCTAATCTGCTAGAACTCCCTTCTGCCAGGCCAGCAGAGGGGAAGAAAAGAAACAGCATTTCCTTTAAAATTTTTTCCTCTTTCCTTCTTTATCTTATAAATATAAATTTCATATGCAAATATTATATGTAAATTTCATATTTGTATATGAAATTCACATTTAACGTATAAATAGAATTGAATGGTACAATAACATTACTAATACAAATATGAAATATGCATAAATTTAAATATCAAATTCAGCAGGAGAGTATGCAGTCTGGAACATCTTGCAGCTGCCTTGGGACCACAGACCTGGGCCACGTGAGAAGGGAAGGCAGGAAATTTTGCCCCGCTTCCACATGATGTGGCAGGTGGTTGGGGAACAGGGGGACTGAGCGCAGGTGGAGGGGCTTTCCTGCAGGAGTGGAGGTTCATGGATGTGGCACCTGAGGGTTTGGGAGGGGTTGACCAGGCAGATCAGCAATGGGGAAAGAGCCAGATGTTTGCAGAGGTGAGAAGCAGGAGGCTCAGGAGGGGTTGACCAGGCAGATCAGTGGTGCAGAAAGAGCCAGATGTTTGCAGAGGTGAGAAGCAGGAGGTTTTTCAAGAACTGACATGGCTCAGAGCAACTGGGGCATCACATGTGAGGTTGGGTAGATGGAGCAAGGCGTGCTTACCACGGGCGCTGTGCTCTGTGGTTAATTTGATTGATCCTCATCTTTCAGGTGAAGTGAGCAGGGTTTCGCCCAAGCAGTGATCACAGGTGTAAATGAAAAATCAGTTTCCTCCACTTGCTGTGCATCCCGCCCGGGGTTCAGACCTGTGAGACCCACCTCGGCTCCTCAACCTGGTTGCCCCAAAGGGCGGTCACCTTTGGAGACCTGGCATCAGATAGGCCCCACAGGGCCACACCTAGGGCACCTCTGATGGCCAAGGACAAGCTGCCTCACCCTCGGCTCTGTGAGGAAGAAGGCTGAAGAGGAGACAGGGCGTGCTAGAACCCCTCCTGTGTACGTGGGTGTGTAAGGTTTTCACATGCTGGGCACACACGGGAAGCCAATAACCCTTTCCCAGCTGGGCCCTCAGGAACGTTCTTCAGCATTTGCTCTTCCTCCAAAGTCAGTGCCTTATCTCAAGTGGCCCCTCACCTGGGTGAGGCATGAAGGGAAAGATGAGACTAACAGGAGAGGACTCTGCCCTCTGTTGTGTCTCTCTTTTCTAGGACTTAGAAGGCCCTTGGTGACCCTGGAATGCCTCCCCCGTCCCCTACCTCACCTACTCTGGATTCCAGACACAATGTCCCTCAGCCATGGGACACAAAACGCCGTGGCTCACACCTGAGCCCCTCCGGCTGCTGTGACAAACTCCCACAGACATGGTGGCTCAAAACAGCACAGATGGATTATCCCTCAGAAGTCAGAAGTCCAAAAATGGGTGTTCAGAGGCTAAAATCAAGATGTTCCTTCTGGAAGCTCTAAGCAGGAATCTATTTCCATACTTCAAAATGCCACCTCCTTCCTTGGCCCAGAGCCCCTTCCTCCACCTTCAAAGCCAACAGGGGAACATCTTCCCATCTCCTTTCTGACCTCTGTTTCTGTATCACATCTTCTCTCTCTAAGGCTGACTCTCCTGCCTCCCTCTTATAAGGGATCCTTATGATTGCATTTAGGGCCAGCCCGGATAATCCGGGATAATCTTTCCATCTCAAGATCCCTAATTTAATTACATCTGCAAAGTCCCTTTCACCTTGTGAAGTGGCACATTCACGGGCTTCAGGGATTAGGACGTGGACATCTTTGGGACTCTTTACCCTGCCAGTCAGAGATCACTCTGAGCCGTGGCATATACAAGCCGCCGTGCACTGTGACAGGCAGAATAATGGCTGACTGAGAGGTCACTCTGAGGCTCAGATCCAGGCCGCGCCCGTGCAGGGAGCTGCATCTGCCCGGAGGGGGCACTTTTGTCTAATTCACACAAAGGTACCATATGGGCCAGCAGAGGCCCTGTCTGAAACACCCACCCCCTTCTATCCCTCCCTCCGCCTGACCAAGAGCTGTTCGTTCTTCAAGACTCAGCTCAGTCTAGGACATTTCTCTAACTTTCCCCTGTGGTTCCTCTTCACTGGGCCAGCCACACCTTCTCTGGGCTTCCACTTTAACCTGTACTTTCCATATCTTGGCACTGACCACAGGACATTGAGAGTATCTGTCTATAAGCCTGCCTGGGCAAGATCTGAGCCAGGGACCAGAAGCTTTGCTGGCTCCCCACTGTTCCCCAGACCCTGTCATCCTTATTCCCAGGGCAGACGCCCCTTCTAGTGTCTTCCACCCTCCCTAGTACAGGCCTCTGATAGTGCTACAGAGTCCCCATGAGGAAAGTGGACAGAAAGCAGAGGAGGTCCTTGCTTCAGAGGGCTCTTAGCCCCAGGAGAGCCCACCTCCCAAACAGAGAACCCCAGAGCAGACTGTGAGCAGGCTGAGGTCCTGATGCCAGGGGAGCCCAGCCTGTGGCTGAAGGGACATCAGCCAGAGAGGTGGGAAAAGCTCAGGGAGGCTGCCTGGAGGAGGCAATCTCCAGGAAGGGGAGAGGAAGGACCAGAGGAGGGACAGGGATGCAGGGTAAATAAAAGATGAGCTTTCCCAGCCACGACTTTCCACAGAGGCCCAGAGAAGGAAAGATCTTGCCCAAGGTCACCCAGTGAGCCTACAGCAGAGCCAGACAGGAGCCCTGGTGTCCTAGCTCCCAGCCCCGTGTTATGCCAGAGAACACCTTTGTTCCTTCCTCCTCTGACCCTCCTCAGCTCCAGCCAGCACTGCCTGACTTAACCTACTTGGGAACCATCCTCTGCTTCCACACAGAGAATGGGCACCTCACACTTCTTCCCAGGTCTCCACTTGAGCCCCTCTTCTGGGCTACAAAATCCCCCTGTTTCTCTCCCCTCCCCTCATCCCACCTCCAGGTCCTCCTTTCTCTCCATTTTTGTCTTTCCCTGGTCAGTCTGTCTCTCTTCTTGACCCTTCGTCCATCATGGAAGTTCCAGATGAATCTGAGTAGACTCAGACTGGAAGGATCTCCAAACTCATGAGCTCCCCCAGAAGGTTGGATCTGTGCTGAAACTGGGGTGGGGGGCAGCTGTCCCTGACAGAGAAGGGTGCAGGGTAGAAGCAGAGAGCCAGGGTTAGAAGTAAAATCGAGTGCTTCCTCCATGGCCACTCCCTACCTCCCTGCACCCCACACCCCGATACTGTTAGCACGCCAAGCCAGACCCATTCCCTGGCTGGACTGTGGAGAGTGTCTGGGGCAGACAGACCTTTGCATTATAAAAATCCAGGGTTGGGGCGCCTGGGTGGCTCAAGTCCATTAAGCATCCAGCTTCAGCTCAGGTCATGATCTCACAGTTCGTGGGTCCGAGCCCCGCGTCAGGCTCTGTGCTGACAGCTCGGAGCCTGGAGCCTGCTTCGGATCCTGTGTCTCCCTCTCTCTCTGCCCCTCCCCCACTTGCTGTCCCTCTCAAAAATAAATAAACATACATACATACATACATACATACATACATACATATCCAGGGTTGTTTTCTACTGCCACAAATTTCCCCAAATCTGGAGAGTTTCACATAGCCACTTGACCCAGTTGGGGCAGAAAAGTTGAAGGGGACCAGTCAGGGCAAGAGCCCAGTCAGGGGGCTATGGCTGCCATTCTCAAAAGAGATGATGAGGCAGGCCTAAATACAGGAGGTGGGGCTGGCAAGAGGGAGCTGGCTGAACTTGGCCACTAGAGGACCATGGGGTGAAGGCAAAGGAAGAGGCAGAGTGGTAGTGTGTGGCCCAGGATGTGGGTTTGGGAGTTGGGGGAAGGTTCCCAGTGAGAACATTAACAGAAGGGGCTACCTGCCATATCTCCATTCACAGCTGTCTTTGTTTGGGGTACCCCATTAGCAGAGCCTAAGATAGTTGGGTTCAACTAGTTTATTGGGACTGTGATTCCAAGAAGTGGGGTGGTTTGGGAGGGCTGGTTACTGCCTTAGGCACCTGGGGCCCAGCTTCACAGGGGACCCTCTGGGGAATGTGTGGAACATGCCTTAGCCTCATCCTGCTGGAGGAAGAGTCTGGGCATCTCTCCAGAAACAACTTGTCCCTCAGTGTTGAGGGTGGCCCTGGGGAGCATCAGCCACCATCCACTTCCAGGGGGTGCCTGGTTTTTGTAGCTGTAAAGGCAACCTTCGGGGAAAGAAGCAGACAGCAGCTGAGGCAAATGCTGGGGCGGGGCCCGAGCAAGGTGCCTGCAGTGTCCACCACAGCTGTGCCGGAATCAGGCAGGCCCAGACGCTGTGGCCTGGCACCCACAAGTGTCAGCCCACACCCGCTGCTCCTCTGGAAGGACAGCCCTGCCAGGAGCTCCCTGCTGCCTGGGGTGTGGGAGCGCTCTGCTGTCTGGAACCGTGGAGCCCACTGATGGCCTCTCTCAGGGGACGAGAGGGATCTGGTCCGGATGACGAGGGGAGGAAAGTGGGAAGGCCAGAAGGCTCAGAAGGATCGGGGGTGTAGCCTGGACCCCAGGGTCGGGAGAGGGCCTCGGAGGGTGCTGGGAGGGGTGGGGGGAGCTTCCAAGCAACACGGGGTGGGGGCAGGTTGATGTGTGGGAGGAGAGGGCCGGGGGAAAAACTCCCATGCTCAGGACATGCCTGGGGGGCTTGTGTAAGACAAATATGCGAGGGTTTCAGTTTAAAGTGTCAGCTTAAACGTACGCTAGTTTTGCTTTTCCCCCAAATCTCGCTCAAACAGCAAGAGAGGGGAAGGGTGAGGAAAACTAAAGAGGAAATAGCCACAGCCAGACCTGGGAAGCTGGCCGATGAGCTGTAACTGATCCAACCCACAGAGAAAGGCTGTTGCTCAGCCGGTGGTGGGGACAGGGTGGCACCAAGCCCACCAAGCCAGTAGGGCTCAGAGGGCTCAGAAGGCTCAGAAGCCGGGTGGGAAACCTCTGCAGGTGGAGGGGAAAGAGGGAGTTACAACGGAGGGGATTGGTTGGAAGTTGTTTAAGGAACAATCAGATCCCTAGACCCCTTTCCTCTCCCCCCCATCCTGCTGGGGATTAGGTACAGTTTGGGGGGCACTAAAGAGAAGGTGGGAAAATTGGGGGATCCTGCACATATTGTGACCATACCCCCAGCACTCCCTCTGCTCCAAACACCCCAAATGCTGGACGATACCGCTTTTCCTCTAGGCAGGAGGCTAGGAGAGTCTTCTCTGAAAAGTCTGGCCTGCTCAAGAGGAAAACCTTAGTACTGATATTTGGCGATGTTCCGACAAAGGGTCCACCCAGATCTCTCTCCAACAAAGGCCATGTTTGGCAAGCCCCACCCTAGAACGACTTTTAAAAATGAATGTTCCGAGAACAAAAATAAAACACTGTTGGAAATTTAAGACATGATAGCAGCCATAAAGAGATTTGGAGGACAAAATTGGAAGAAAAAGTTGAGGAATTTTCCTAGAAATAAGAATGGGGAAAAAAAAGACACAGAAATGGAAAGTAGGAGAGCAAAGATTTCAAGCAATGGAGGATTAGTCCAGGGAATCCAATGTCACGTGACAGAAAGAAAGAAGAGTCCGGGGAGAAGGTGAACACAGACCCACACCAGGCATGCCTCTGCAGCATTTCACACAACCAGGGCCCTACGCAGGCTTCTGTAAGGGGTAAGGGGTGGCAGACCACAGGCCACGTGCCAAGGATAAGGAATCAGGATGGCTTTGGTTGTCTCATCAGCAGGACTGGGACACAAGGAGACAATGAAGGAATAGCCGAGATGGTAGAGGAAATGCTCTCCAATCTAGAACCCTCCATCAGGACAAATGACCAATAATGCATGAGAATAAAGACAATTCTAGATGGGTGATATCACAATCCCTCCGAGGCAATATTTTTTGTGAAACTACTGGACCATGTGCCCCAAAACTTAAAGTACGCTGAGGGGAAAAGAAAGGATACAGCAGAGCTGACCTAGAGAGGAGGAGACAGACAGTCACCCCCCCCCCCCCTACCGGATGATGGTGCAGGAAGACGGGGCTTCAGGGATGTGGAGGACGCAGGAGCAGGGGAGACTCAGGCAAGATGGGTGTGCAGAAGGCTGTCCCACCACCAGCAAGCCCACTGGCACCAGGCTGTCTCGCCATCCTGAGGACAGAGGCCTGGCTGAGCCTGGCCCAAATCTGCCCTGCCCTGGGCTTGCCTTGACCAGGTACTGGGGAAGTGCATGCCCTCCTGTCCTGGCCTGTGGCCGCCCCACAGGACTTTCTGGTTTACCCTGCTCCTGAGAACAGTGTGTGGGCTGTAGGGAACTTGTAACGAATGGAAAAGTGTAAAGCAGCTCACTCTTCTGCCAGATGTCCTGCATGTGGCCCACACCCCAGCCCTACCAGATGCCTTTGCTCAGGGCCTTGTCCAGCAATGTCCCCAGAAAGGGATTTTGTAAATTGTTGGCACTTCAGAAGCCACACAGTGGCCCAAGGACTCCATTCCGCTTATCTTCTCTATCTTCAACTAACACCGGCAGCCTTTCCCTTAGATGTCTGGTCTGTGTTTACCACTCTGATTTTCAAGTCTGGCTCTGTCTGCCCCTCTCCCACACCTGATCCAGATCCATTCTTCACCCTTCTCCACCCCACTCCAAGCCCAGGAGCTGACCTTTACAGTCACCTGGATGGGATCCCTCATGCCCCGGGCTCTCTGGTGTCCAGTCAGGTCCAGCCAATGGAAGCAGCAGCAGGTGTGGAGGAAGGAGGAGAGTGAGGCCAAGCAGACTGGCCCTGGTCCCTTCTGGCCCCATTTCAGGAGGCTATTTACCATGAGTTCAAGGCCCCAGAGGGGGGCCCTGTCTCAGGGCTATAGCTCTCCCCCTGGGTTCTGGGAACCACTCCCTTCTCTTGACCCCTCAGGTCTAGGAGTAGTAATGGCTCCCCACTGTCACCAGCCCCGTCTTCCCTTAACTCCATTCACACCTTGTAAACCGTCCCTTCATTAATCTCTCCCCAGTTCCCCTGGTTGTGTGCTGTGTCCTGCCAGGGTGCTGATGGAGACAAGCGCCAAACACTCCACTGTCTGGAAGGACACAGAAAATCTAGCGAGAGGACTGGGGGTGGGAGTACGGTATGACCAGGGAATAGCACACAAAGGTACAGGTAATGCTACAGGTAACGCGCACACGAAT
This sequence comes from Panthera uncia, assembly GCF_023721935.1. NCBI lineage: Eukaryota > Metazoa > Chordata > Mammalia > Carnivora > Felidae > Panthera > Panthera uncia. The sequence goes on along the minus strand of NW_026057579.1, from coordinate 24,682,872 downwards.
GCTCATCTTATGATTGTTGTTCGGATTGTATCTACCCATTTTACACGCTCTTCGGAATGTATGAAATACTTCACAATACAGATGATTTGCAAGGGCACATGGGAGTCTTCTGGAGGCACTGTCCTATTTCTTGTCTTGGGTGATAGTCACATAGGTGTTCACTTTAAAATAACTTGTTAAGGGGCGGCTGGGTGGCTCAGACGGTTAAGTGTCCAACTCTTGGTTTTAGCCTATGTCCTGATCTCATGGTTCGTGAGATCGAGCCCCGCGTCAAGCCCCCCACAAGGCCCGCACACACAGCATGGAAGCCTGCTTGGAATTCTTTCTCTCTCTCTCCCTCTCTCTCTGCCCCTCCCCTGCTTGCTTTTTTTCTCTCAAAATAAACTTTAAAAATAAATAAATAATGAGCATAAAAATAAAATAACTTGTTAAAACGTGTATTTATGCTTTATGTGTTTTTCTATGTGTGGGACATATTTCACCATAAAAAATTTTAAGAAGAAAAGAGATTGTCTACCATGCTGTTTTGTGATGTCATCTCCCTTTTTTTCCTAAATTTCATTAAGTTCTGCTACACAGCCTGTGTTGGTGGTCTCAGCCTGTGTTATGGTGGCCCTTTGGGGAACAGAGGACCCCAGAGGGAGAGGGGAGTCTCCCCAGGAATGACACAATGCAGACAAGGAGGAGACGGGGATGGTACGGACTTCAAGCAGAAGCAGAACACTGGAGACGGACCAGAGTAAACCTCCTTGTCACCAAGACTTCTCCATGACATTGGAGGAGAGACATCTTAGGGTCTTAACCTTATCCTTGATAGGGACTCAAGCCAATGTATTTAAATATCACAGAAAAGGGTAATCCCATAATCTTGGAGAATTTGGAGGCACCCTAAGAACTCAAAGATGGGTTACACAGGAGCAAATAAGATGGTGGAAAGGGTTAATAACTGTTAGTATTGGCTGGGATTCCTCCTCTGTCCCCTTCTGGGGTGAGTTTTTCCAAAAATGCTGCGGCCTTTGGGGGACAAAAGGTAAACCAGTCAGGGATCCTAGTTGCAAAACAACACAGTCTACACTAATGAGACTATGCAGAAAAGTAAGTTATTAAAAGATATTATGAGGCTCACAGAACCCCCAGGAGGCCAGAGTCAGACTTGGCTGCCATGAAGCCAAGAACAATACAACCAACCCACAAAACAGGAGCTGCCCAGAGAAGACAAAATGGCGCCACCACACCATACATAGCCCTGCTTTAGGCATGGTCCCAGAAATTGCCACTGCTGCCCAGAAGAGCCAGATGCCTCCACTACCGTGCTTTCCAATGGAGGACCCCTACAAGTCCCATTCAGGGACATGAAAACAGCAGAGCCTGGTCATAGTACCTCCCCTCAGCAGGCAGAGGAGCAAGTTCTGGCTTCGACCTTAACCGGGAAGGACTCACCATATGGAAAATTCTCCAGACATAGGAAGCGTGTGCAAAAGATGCAGGAAGGCCACAGACATGACAAACGCTACTGGAAGGGTAGAGTGGGACTATTGGGTGGAGGTAGTTATTTTCATGCCCAAGGCAGCAGCCAGGAAAACAGGAGTGAGGAGAGTTGGGCTGCCCATTGACTCTAGGCTCCCGATCCTCAGGTCCTGCCTGGCTTCAAGCTCCTACCTCAGGACCAGGCCTCCGAGACCACCCTAGCTGTTCCGTGTCCCTGCTGCCCTGCCCACCTTTCATTCACCTGGTGTCTCCTTTCCCCCAGGAACCAGGACCACAGCCTTGGTCTTACCATCTTCCAACCCACCCCGCTGCCCACACCCCACTTACCTGTGTCCTCCCAACCCCTGACCGAGGGACCAGAGACTGAAGACAGCTGTGTTGGAGTAGCTGATGGAGGCTGTGGCACAGATCCAGAGAAAGGCTTTCTGTATGCCGCATGGCATTTTGAGTCTGAAGGCAAATCTCTGAGACATCCAGCACAACTGGTCCCTGCTAGGAGGTCTGGGGGCAAGTGCAGCCAGAGTTTTGGGAACATCTGTGGCCTGACGGGCAGGAAACAGCCTTAAATGACAACCGAAGGGCGTTGCCGGGCCAAGATGTGCACAAAGCCTTCGGGAAGTAGGCACTGCTTCCCTGAGGTCTATCTGTTCCTGTGGCATCCCAGTCCTAGGGGCTGGGGGCTCTGGTGTAACAACAGGGAGTCAGAGCCCGGAGCAGAAAAGGGAGGCTTGGTAGGGAGTGGGGGGAGGGGAAGGGAAGAAGAGAAGGCTCCCTTCTAGGATGCCCTAGTGTTTGAGAACTTCCAGAGGAACATTCCGGAAATAGGAGAGGTAGGAGTCACCTGTGCCTTTTTAACTCTGGCCAGTCGGTGAAAGAAATGCCTTGCACGTCCCGAGCTCTGAGACCGGTGCCAGGGGATGTGGAAGAGAGGGGGCCGGCTCTGTCCTCCTGTGCGTCTGCTTCCGGGGGGGCCCCCGCGGCCCACCGCACGACACGCGTTCCCGTGGACAGAACGGGGTGCTGGCAGCCTGTTCGCCTTCCCGTGGCCCTCGGGCTGAGGCGGGGCCGACCTCCTCCCTCGCTCCGCTCCGTGGATGTGGTGCCCCCGGGCCAGGCTGCGGAGGCCGAGGCCCTGGCGTGGGCCACACAGAGGCAGCCCTTCAGAGAGGCGGAGGCAGCGGGAATGAACTCATGTTTTCCTCAGCTCAGGCGCCCTGATCGTAAAACCGGGACGCTGAGCAAATGGCCCCAGGTGCGCGCTCTCCCAGTTTCACTGGGATAATAGTCAGGAGCTGCAATAGGCCTGACCTGGTTTCGATGGAGTAGCTCTTGCTCCGGCCCAGCCTGCCTCTGCAGCTCCTCCCCACCTGCCCCCTCTCCACCTGCTGTCTGCTGGGGACCAGGTCCTCGTTGCAGCCACGGGGAGCCCTGGCAGGAGAGCAAAGCCCCTTCCTCAGACAGGCTCCACCAGGAGAGGCCCGGAGTGTCCAGAGAGTGGAGGGCCAGTGCCTTGTGCCTCCCTCGAGGGTCCTCTCACTTTCAGTTTCTTTGAGTCACTGATCACTCCACAGAGATCTGGAATCAGACGGGACAGCACTCTTGTCCTCTGTCTCTAAAACTGCTTCCTTTCACAGATGGGGAAACTGAGGCTCAGAAAGGGGAGGGGAGCAATCACAGTCAGTGGCAGAGCCGAGACTGCTCAGATTTCTGAACCTCCGGCCCCATTCCTGTCCCCCTGCCCCTATGGAGCAGCATGAAAAGAATCATAAGCTGAGCAGAGAACTTCAGGAGGTGCTCCCAGGCTGCCTCGGGTGAGGCTCTCAGACCCACGTGAAGTGGCCTCGCTCCTCAGACTCCCTGGGACAGGCAGGAACCTGGCGGTAGAGCGGGAAGGCCCATGTGTCCCCTGTCCTTTGTGCTCAGCTCCTCCAAAGCTGCCGCCCACCCCACTTCAGAGCTCACCTCAGGCACCCCGGGGCAGTCAGGAGCGCTCTCCGCTCGCTCTCAGGAGACAGGAGAACTTCCCGCCCTCCTCTGCGGGCCCTGGAGGCAGACAGCCTTCCTACCAGCAGTTACATGGGACTCTGAGAAGTGTCCTTACCAACCTCAGAGTGTCTGCACCTGCCTCCCCGACCCTGCAGGTCTCACGGCCTCTGACCTCCCAAACTCCCAGGACAACCCTACCTCACCCCTGTCAGGGAGACTGTGGGGAAGTGGCAGCTTTGGAGGCCCACAAACTGAGGAGACCCGAATCCTAACTGGCCCCAATGGTTCTGTGAGTGAGTCTGCTCAAGCGGTCAAGTGAGAACAGAGCCCTCCCCACATGGCTTCAGTGAGGACTGGAGATGCTCGAAGAGAAGGGGCTCTTAAATCACAGTGGCTGTTATTGCTAAAGATGCCTAGGAAGTCCCTTCAACACCCAACCTTCGAGTTCCTGGGCTCCCACCCTTCCTGGGGTCCTGTGGTGCTGTGAGGTCGGGCTCTAGCTGCCCTCCCACCCGCCCCATTTGGGCAGGGTGACAGAGTGAAGAGAGGCCCTTGGTGTCACACACACACACACACACACACACACACACAGCCTCCCTGCTGTGTCAGCCATCATCTCCAAAAATGGGAAAACGGAACACTCATCAGCTCACGAACAGACAGTGACTCTCAGTAACAGAAAGGAACAAAACAGTAAAGTACCCCAACAACACAGGTGAATAGCAAGAGCATTAACCAAAAATTTAGCAGCTGAATGAAAGAAGACTGGGGCACCTGGGTGGCTCAGACGGTTAAGCATCTGGCTCTTGGTTTCAGCTCAGGTCAGGACCTCACGGGTTCAGTTCGTGGGATTGAGCTCTGAGTCAGGGTCTGTGCTGGAGTTGGCTCTCTCTCTCTCTCTCTCTCTCTCTCTCTCTCTCATACACACACACACACACTCTCTCTCTCTCTCTTAAAATAAATAAACTTAAAAAATAAATAAATGGAAGAAGACTAACACAAAACGCTACATATGCAGTTATATGTATATGAACTCCAGAAAAGGCAAAACTATAACTCTAGAAAGCTATTTAGTGGAAGCCTCAGGGGGGAAGGAGAAGTTGGAGACTGACTAGAAGAGGGCATGGGGGGATTTTGTGGGGAGATACTCAGTATCTTGTTTGGTGATAGGTATATGACTATTTCCATTTGGTGGAACTTCTTAAACTATAGGCTTAAACTGGGTGAATCTTGCTATGTGTAAGCTATGCCTCAATAAAGCAAGAGCTCTTTCAGCTTGGAAAACGTGGTCAGGGATGCACCCTCACTTTGCCTGGCCATACACTCAAGGAACAATTTCTCCACTTAGAGAACCCTTAGGAAGCATCTAGTACTTAACAGAAATAAGACACTAAGTGACCAGGGAAGATGAGGGAGGACTTGAAGAAATACAAAACTAGGGCATCATAGAACAGTTGACCTTCAATAGACCCTACATATAGATGGACTCAAGCCTTGGTGCATTGATGCCCTGCTTTTCTGCCTGAATCACAACTTCGATCCCTTGTCTGATATCCTCATTCCTCCTTGCTCTGCCTGAGAGAACCTCATCCATCTTTCATGAGGAATAAAAAACTATCCTTTCATGAGTGAGACACTATTCTGTCTCCCCAGAGCCAGCGTGGCTTGCTTGAGTCACCAGCCCGAGACACAGTGGCATCTCTCTCCTCAGCCTGTTCCTGAGGCTTCTCCAGGCCAGCAGGGCCACGTGGACCTGCTGTCCCTGAGGTCTGGCCACATTCCTGCCCTCTGCAGCTGCCAACTCCGACCTGATCTCTCCTCCTCTGCCTTCCCTGCCCGGAATGACAGCATCTTCTAGCAACTTTCGCTTTGGAGTGTTGGGTTCCCAACACTAAAGTCAACTCTTGAGTGTGGAAGCCTTGTCCTAGCTGCTGCCAGTTTCACAAAGGCCCAGCGTGGGACAGGCGTGGGACACCCTACCGATGCTTGAGAAAAATGTCCGTGTTCATCAGAGCCGTCATTAATTCTGTTCTTCACTACTCACCCTGTGTAGGAGAGAAGGCGAGCTCCATCTAACTGAAGCCCAGAGAGAATTTATTGGGCCACAGATCTGAAAAGACCTGACCCTTTTTGTTAGGTTTTGAAATAGCTAGATTCCCTCCCCGCTCTCCTCCCTGCCCCTCCTGTCCCCAAAGTCTCTCTGTCTCCAAGTATCCCATATATATGGGGTATTTTAGCCACAAAACAAAAGAACAAAACATAATAAAACTCATGCAAACGGACACTGCGGGCTGAGGAACTTCAAAGCACGGCCTATATTTTGTCTGTTAGTTTCAGCTGGGAGCGTACTTTGCTTCTGCTTGACTGTCCTTGTATTCTCACAGTGCCCAGCTCAGGGCCAGGCACAGGGCCACCCCTCGAGGAAGGACGTGACTCAGTCCGGGTGAGGTCAGAGAGGGAAGGGGAAGGGGTCAGGGATGGGTCAAGTCTGGGGGCTGCTACAGGAAGAAGGTCCTTCAGGGCTGTTAATTCTCACTCCTGGCCTTTCTACACATGAGGCCCCAGAGCAGGACCAAAGCCCTGTCCTCCTCCCAGACTTCCGCATGTCCAATCAGCATCTGCCATAGCGGCTAGGGCTGGAACGGAGTCCTGGTCAGCATCAGCCAGGCTGATGCCAATTAAGACCCAGGAATCCCCTGCCCCTAACCCTGGGCTCAGATCAAAAGACCTTGGCCCTCAGATGAGGGGCTCCAGACCATAAATCTGAAGGAGCTGGGCCTCCAGCTAATAAGCTGTCCTGGCTCAGACCAGAGCAGGATCCTGGATCCTGTTTCATTCTGGGAAAAGCCAGCCTAGAGCAAGGGGGGGCAGAGGGGCCCTCGACTCCAGAGGCCTCCATCCCCCCTACAGCACCAGCTTGCTCAGTAAAACCTGCGCTGAGTGTCCTAAAGGGTACTTGAGAATCACAGTCATCCCCTGGGCAGCTCTGCCCCATGGGGCCTCAAGAGCGGCTCTCAGTGCCCATTGTCTGCCCCCACAAGAATTTTAACTGCAAACATCTGGGTGCAGGAGACTCCGGAAGAGCCAATGTCTTTACTGCCTTTGATTCCCTTCATACAGAGGGCTTTTTAAATTTTAATTTGAGGTGACCTTTGACCTGAGTTCCCATTCCCATAGATTCCAGATATTTCCTGTGCCCTCAGATAACCTCCCAAACCAGCCCCCACCTGACCAGAAGCCCCTTCTAAGGGGCACTGCCTCCCCGAGCCATGGTCCACTTGGAGTCCCCCCTCCCCACCACACACACATACCTCTGGTTGCCTCCCAGTACCTTCTTTTCTCTCGAGAGCCGAAGATGCCTGTGCACCCACCAAACATCTCCCCAGGGTTCTGGACCCAGCTCAGCCCAGCCCCCAGGAATCCAGGACGAAAGCACCTTTGGTCTCTTGCCTTCCTGATTTTCGGTAACAGCAACAATAAACCATGGGTGCAGCACCTGCCCTGTGTCAGGGAACCTGGTCATTCCAGAACAATTGCTCTGAACTTACGGATGAGGAAGCCAATAATGGAAAAGAAAAGGGACATGAAGAGCACAAGTGTGTGGCAGAGCTGGAGCCCTGAGCAAGGTTTGGGAGCCATGAGCCAGGGCCTTCGGGAGGGAAGCTCAAGCCGCAGGCCACAAGGCCGATCAGTCTTGGAGCTGCTGGAGCATGAGTGCCTCCACCTGGTCTGTGAGCCTGAGAGCCTGACATACTGTCACCGGATGTGGTCCACCCGTCTCCACATAGTGACAAGCACAGCAAAGCCCCAGGGGTCTCAGCAAAAGCTGCAAAGGGCTGAGAAGGGACAAAGGGAAGAGGGATGGGCAGGAGCAGGGCCAGTCAGGCCCTCAGCCTCCGATGCTCTCTCCAAGTAGCTTTTGGACTAAACTGGAGAGATGCCTTCCTGTCAGTCCCCACCATGTGCCCTGCGTTGTGCTAAGCTGTGCAGGAGGCTATAAGGGGGGGGGGGGGGAGGGGGCTCCTGGTCTCTGCCTTTGAGGCGCTGGCAGAGGAACAGGGACACACACACGTAAAGAGACCCCAGGACTGGAGCGTAGAGTGAAGAGGGTCAGGCAGGCCCCTTGCAAGTGAGACTTCCCAGCAGGGCCTGGCTATGCGGAGGCCTCCCGTTAAGTCCCCACACAGAGCTGGGTCAGGGCTCCAGCAGCCATCACTGCCTCAAAGATCCAGCCAGCGCCATGGGGTGGCCCATGGGCCTAGCACCCTGGGCCAGAGGCTGCATGGCACCGTCCGGCCGCCTCACTGGCCCCAGTGCTCAGCCCCACAGCCAGCCCCAGCCTCCTCACCAGCAGTTTGACCACATGACTCCTCGTTAAAACCTGCCCTGGCACCCCATCCCCTCCTTTTCATGCCCAGTGACTCACGCTGCCTTCCCAGGCCCAGCTCACCGCAGCTGACATCACCTTCACCCCACCCCTTTCCAGCAAACCCTCTTTTCCTCTGATCCACCTTCTCCTCAGAGTCAAGAATGCGAGAGCTGGGATGGGTCTTAGGGAGAATCTGGGGCAGCCTCCCTTTAGAGTCGGGGGGACCTGGGACCTTGAGAAGGATACCAGTTTATTCCAGTTCACAGGCGGTAATGCATTTTGAACCTGGCTCTTCCACCAAAAGAGGCTGATTCGGGGCTCCCCCCAGGACGTCAGGGGAAAGAATCACTGCTCTCTCAGTCACTAAGCTCATAGCCCTTACACCCAGCCAGGAAGGCCTGGAACCAGGGTCCAGACGCCCCAGGGTCCATGGCTGCCCCTGGGCACAGAGGCACCAGGAGCAGCAGGAGATCAAAGGGTCACCCTGGCCTGAACCACTGCCCAAAGTGGGGAGTGGCCACTTCTTCAGAGAGATCAGTTGCTTCAAAGTAGAGAATAGAAGGAACAGATGTAAGATCCTACCAGGAAGAGGAAATTGAGTGCAGCCTCACAAAGGCCTGGAGAAATGGTGTAAAGGGACCCTCCAAGGACCCGGAGCTGACAAGGAGAAGAAGACAGGAGCCAAAGGTCTGCCAGCCCCCAGAGCATGCCTTGTGTTTCAGGAGGTAAGCACAGCCTGGGGAGCAGTGCTTTTCAGAGTATGGTCACTGGCCCCCCAGCAGCAGCCTCGCGTGGGAACTTGTTAGAAATACAAAATGCAAATCCGCCAGCTCCGCCCCAGACCTACTAAATCAGACACGTGGAGGTGGGCCCAGTAAGCTTTCCAGATGATTTGGATACATGCTCAAGTTTGATCTTCTTCCTGCCATAAAGAATAGCAAAAGCAGGAGGGCACCTTTTGGGATGAGCACTGGGTGTTATATGGAAACCAATAAATTTCATATTAAATTCAATAAATTTCATATTAAAAAAAAAAGAATAGCAAAAGCGATTAGTGGGTCTGGTACCTGGTCAGTACCTGCCAGTCCTGGCCCCAGTGGGCCTCACCGAACCTCCTGCAAGCCCACCCTGCTTGCCCTTGCTGTGATCAGGCAGGACTTCTGCAGGCAGGACGTTCCAGAGGGGTCTGGAAAGAGTCTCACTGCCAGAGATGTGCCCCGAAGGCCAGGGTGAGCCTGAGGCACATCCTCCAGCCATTTGCCTGCATTGTTGCCACTGTCCACACAAATAGGATGCTGCCTCAGTTTCCCCGACTCAAACTCCAACTCACTATTGGCCTTAGAACTCTGCCCTGGACCTCAGCCTACTTCACTGGGTCATGACATGCATGGGGCTGGTCTCCTCACGGGTGCCACATCCTGCTCCTTTATCCCCAGTGCTGGCTGAGGTGGTTGGTGGACAAACAGCCATCCGTAACTGTGCTGCGGGCTGCTGCCCGGGGCCCCCACGTACGACTGCACAGGCCACTTACTGAGCAAGGGCAGCTGTCTGAAGGAGTCAACAGAGGGGTAAAATCCAGCCCACACTGCATTTACCCATGTCTCCTCATGCAAGGTGGCATCCATCCAGTCGGGGCACCTTTTTCTAATTTGCACAAATGCATTATATGGGCTAGTGTTTGAGCATCACACCTCCCTTCCCCAAGGTCCCTGGCTCTGAGCTGGACACTCCCTTGCCTCCTCCATGCCTGTACCAGCTGGACCTACACCGTCTCCACATGTCCACATCAGCTAGAACCCAGCCCTCCCAAACTGGCCGTGACTGCTGGTGTCACACATGCTAGAACTCTTCTCTCTGTGGAGCCTTTTGGCTGGATCAGCTGTCCTACCTTTTGTCTTCTCACTGTCCGTCCTCACTGACCCTTCTGTCATGTTGAAGAGGACAAAATCAAGGGTGCCTGGGTGGCTCAGTCAGTTAAGTGTCCGACTCTTGGTTTCAGCTCAGGTCGTGATGCCATGGATTCGTGAGTTCAAGCCTTGAGTCGGGCTCTGCACTGGCAGCACAGAGCCTGCTTGGGATTCTCCATCACCCTCTCTCTCTGCCCCTCCCCCACTCACGCTGTCTCTGTCTCTCTCAAACTAAATAAATAAACTTTATTTTTCAAAAAAAGATGACATAATCAGATGCAGACAAAACATCTTTGTCAGCTAAAAGTTTGAAGTCATTTCATTACAGCATTTCCAAGACATCCATTGGCAGCCATACCGGAAAGACCTTCCTTATACGGCCTGCCTCACAGGTCACCCCTTGTAACTTCTGCACATTAGGGGCCCTGGCTCCTCCAGTCCTCAGAGACCTGGAAACCGTGCTCCACACCTGGCCCCACGTGCATCTTCTGTCTTCTGCCCCTTTAACTAGTCCCCCGTGACTCAGTCTCCCTCATCACTGTAGGTCAAGCTCTGCTCTGTGGATTCTGCTCATTGATTTCTCCAGACAATTGAACACACACAAGTAGGCACCTAACTTCTCTGTTTTAACCATTCGTGATTAAGAAAGATCTTTCCAAAACGTAATGTATTCTTTCCTGCCTCCTGGAAGAGATAGATGAGAACAGATAAAACATAACTCTTCTTTGGAAACTCTAGATCATAATAATTTTTTGAACAACTCTAGAAGTGTTTTTAGGGACACCTGGGTGGCTCAGTCGGTTAAGCAGCCGACTCTTGATTTGGACTCAGGTCCTGATCTCACAGTTCGTGGGTTCAAGCCCCACATTGGGCTTTGTGCTCACAGCACAGAGCCTGCTTTGGATCCTCTGTCTCCCTCTCTCTGCTCCTCCCCCACTTATGCATGCTCCCTCTCTCTCTCTCTCTCTTTTTCTCTCTCTCAAAATAAATAAATAAATGTTTAAAAAAATTTTTAAGTGTTTTTAATAACTCAAGTAATTACATGAGTTTTTGCAGTAGAGAAAAAAATGGAAAATACAGATAAAGGAAAAGAAAAAAAGAATCGTATCACCTGATATCTTACCAGCTAGAGGCAATGACTAATGACTTTTTGTTGTATAACTTTCTGGACTTTTTCCTAAGCAAACACACTTCACTAGTTTGGGGCAAAAATTCAGTCACTTTTATTTATTCAACAATTGCTTGAGCTCCATATGCCCATATGAACAGGAAACCTCATCCCACACCACACCCACTATTCCACACCCCCACCACCACAGAAACTGGGGAGATACTCAGTCCTAGGAGCGATTCTGGCTGCAAATGGCAGAGACAAACTGAAAAATCAAGTGATCCCAATTCCCGCGGCTTCTGGAACAGCACTACCGTGTCTCTGTGAACAGTGGTCTTGCAGACTGCTGGGATCTGCCCTTTGCCGGCTCACAGAGGTGCCCGGCACCAGGCTCCAAGGTTCCCATAGCTCTTGTGGCTCACACCTCCGGATTTAGCCATGTTCCTGAGCGGAGTGTGACCACAGCAGAGACAGCTGAGCACAGGGGGACTTCTACTCTCAGCCACACCCCGGGCCCAGGCACATAGGTGCCAAAGTTAAGCCAGGTCACCAATTCTGACCCCGCCCCCTTCTTCCTGGTGCCCACCGCACCCCCTCCCTGAGGGCAGGGGGCTTCCCCTGCAGGGGCACATTCTCAGAGGGATTCCAACTGCAACATGGAAGGGGCCTCTGTCTCTATCCCTTTGTCCCAGATGCTCCTTGGCTCCAAACAAATGATCTCTCTGCTCCTCCACACAGGCACTTAGAGGAGCCTGCCTTTGTCAGGCCACCCAGGAACCTGCTCCATCCTTTCCCCAGGGACATCAAGGCTCATAGCCTAACCCATGCACCACGAAGAGGGGCCACTCATGGGACGGGTCCTGAACAAAGACGTCAATTCTTACCCAGTTGTGTAGACAAAGAAGGAGCCCATAGCAACTTGCATTAAAAAGAAGGGAAAGTTCTGGAGCATCTGGGTGGCTCAGTCGGTTAAGCGTCTGACTTCGGCTCAGGTCAAGATTTCAAGGTTCGTGGGTTCGAGCCCCGCATCGGGCTCTGTGCTGACAGCTTGGAGCCTGGAGCCTGCTTTGGATTCTGTGTCTCCCTCTCTCTCTGCCTCTCCCCTGCTTGTGCTCTGTCTCTCAAAAATAAATAGATGTTAAAAAAAATAATAATAATAAAAAAATAAAAAAGAAGGGAAAGTTCTGACCTGGCAAACTACCTGGAACCAGCAAATTTGCAATATGCCCATTCTCCAGATAAGGCCACCAAGACCATCTGCTTACTTCTTGAGAGACTGAAGCTCCAGCCTCGAGCACTGAAGATTATATCGTGAGGCAGTTTCCTCACACTGATGACACTGATGCTCTGGGAATTCGTCTCCTGCTGGGAGGAACCCGGCTGCCCTCTGGCCCCAGCCCCCAGGCCATGTGACCCAGGGAGGCCCTGCCAGCACTACTTACTAGGCTCTAGGTGCAGCTGTGGTACCCCGCAGGCCCAAGGGCAGGAAGGATTCTGTTTCCAGGCCAAAGGCACCGACACTTTGTCCCCTGCTATCTGGGCCAGGGCGGCATCTTGTCAACTCCGGGGCATGATAGGAGCTGGGCTGGGACAGTCCCTGAAGTCAGCGTGCCCTCCTCGGCCACCATCATGAATGCAGTGCACGATGGAGGGAGTGGGGAGCAGTTTGGTAGGCATTTATGTGTTGATGGCCTGAGATTATTTGAGATAATTAAATATATTTTCCCCAGGTTGGAGAAGAGGGGAACGAAGAGGTGGAGTGTCTGGGAGCTGGTCATTCCTGTCTCTGCTTCCTCTCCCCTTCCCAACATCCTGCCCCACGTGTGGGCCACATGTTCGGCATTCGGGTGCCCCCGGTGCCCCACTGCATTCTGCTAGAGAGCACAGCCCAGTGGTGGGGAGGTAGAGAGGGTCTACATCTTCCGTCCCCCACTCCGGCCCTTGGGCCACCATTTTTTTGTTTTTGGGGGGTGAGAGGACATGGAGGGCAGGGGCCCAACTTGGTGCCACCTGCCAGGGTGCCAGCCTCCGGGAAGAGGATCACCTATGCATAGAAGCTGGCCCAAACTCTCAGGTTCACAGTCAAACACACCCAGTTTTGGGGCCTCAGGCTGGGTGGGACAGGTGTATATCTTGCCTAACGAGCTCTACAAGGCAGGAGACAAAGGGAGAGAGAAAGTGTTGACCCAGAAGCTGGAGGAAAGAAGGACTAGGGTCTCTCCAAGGGTAGAAACTCTCAAGGGAGTGCCTAGATGCAGCAGGGCCGGGGCAGGGCACAGAGGTAGCCTTCCTGGGGCTCTCACAGTTCACAAGTGAGCCAGGGCAACTGGGCAAACAGTTGTCAGAGGACCTCCCTACGAGAGGCACTGGGGAAGCCTGACTATCCCGCGCCACCCCCCCCCCAACTTCTTACCTTCATGTAGAAAGAGGCAATGACTCGGGAAACGGCCTTGCCCTGAAGCAGCAACTGCCCGGCAAGTGCACCACTTTTATTTAAACGACAGGTGTATTTGGAGTGGTCTTGGGGGGTACCCCTGTCATTCCAGCACTTCACCTGCCTTCTTGCTGTCCCAGGTCAATCCTCCCCCCAGATTCCTTTGCCTTCCTGCCTCTAGCCTCTCTCTTCCAATCTATCTAACCTACTTCCTTAATGTTCATAAAGCACCAGTTTTATTAGGTGTCAGTTCTGCTCCAGAACCTTCAATGGCTCCCACTTGCGATGAGGTGAAGTTCAAATCCCACAGCTCACATTCAGGGCCGTCTGTGGTTAAGGTGACCATACAGTCCAGTTTGTCTGAGACGGTCTGCTTTATACTTGCTGCCCCGGCACAATGATTAATAGCACCTCCTCTCATACAAAAGAAGTGTTCCAGTTTGGACGATAAGTGATGTGACCAAGCTGTCTACAGTCTACTCCCAACCTAACGCTCCAGGCTAATGTCCAACAGTCTCTCCTCGGATGCTCCAAGTCAGTGGTTCCTGACTCTGGCTGCTCATTAGAATCACTTGGGGAGCTTTTAATAAATACTGCTGCCTGGGCTGACCCTCAAGCAATTTCATTAAGACAGAATCTCTAGGAGCAGGGCTCAGGCTTCGGGTTGTTTTTAAGCCTCCAGGCAACTTTGATGTGCAGCCAGGGTTCAAGACAATTGACCCAAGTAAAACAAGTGTCTTGGAACTCTGTCCCCGAGCTCATGTCAGACTTTTCTGTCTCTGACTTTTTTGGTAACTTGCTCTCACTGCCAATCACCCATTTAAGTCCTACTTACACTGCCAAGCCCACTTCCAATGCTGCCTCCTCCTTCATTTTTTCCAGCCCCTGAGCTAGAAGGGGACCACCCCCCATCCTCCTCTGCCCCTCCCTCCGTGGCTACCCTGTATTACGATGTAATTTGGGTTCATGTTTTGAGCTCGTCATAGGCCTGTGAGCTCCATGGGGTGGATTGCAACTGATTCATCTCTGGGATGTCGGGACCCAGACCCAACCCACAGTAAAGACCCACACCAGGCTGAGTGACTGTCACATGGGCAACATTGCCCACCACCTGGCTGGACACAGCGGCCCCTCCAAGTTAACTTTCTCTCCCTATGTGTGTGGCTTCTCGTTCATTTGTTCATTCGTTCATTCTGCTTCGTGCCAGATGCTGTCCTCCCCCCACCTTGAACCCCTGCACTATTGGACAACCCATTTCCATCCTCTGGGCAGCCCAGCAGACCATCTTTCACATAAACGCCACTCAGAAAATATTGATTAATAATCAACTGACAAATGGATAAACAAAACATGACAGATCCATGCAGTGGAGTATTATGCAGCAGAAGAAAGGAATAAATCCTAACACACTGCAATAAGGGTAAACCTTGAAAGCATTATGCTCAGTGAAAGGAGCCAGACGCAAAAAGCCATAAATTAGATCGTTTACGTGAAATATCCAGGAGAGGCAAATCCACAGAAACAGAAAAGAGATTAGTGGTTGTCAGAGGCTGGGGGAGGGGGAGATTAGGGCTAGCTGTGAATAGGTACAGGGTTTCTTTGGGGGAGGGGGACAGTTAGAAATGCTCTGTAATTGGATCGCGATGGTTGCATAACTTCGTGAATATACTAAAAACCACAGAACTGTACACATTAAAATGGTGAATTTTATGGCATCTGGATCATATCGCAATTAAAAAGAAATACTGCTGATGGGTTCTTCTTCCTTTCCTCTGTTCTCAACCATTAGTGTACCAGAATCAACTGACATGTTTGTAAAAGTGCGGTTTCCTGGTCCTCACCTTGGAACTTCAGGGTCAGTGGATGGAGGCTGAGACCAAGAATCTGCATTTAGTGGTGGTATTCTAAGTGCCATCACCCTGTTCCACAAAGGACTTGGGTCAGGGCGTTTCTGAGCCAACCTCAGAACCTCAGAAGACAAATAAAATTCTTTAACCTATTATTTCAGAAAAAGAGCTGAAGATTTCAAACACAACCGAAACTTTGTTTTTAGTCTGCTTCTTATTAAAAACAGACTGGGACCCAAAGAAACCCCATCAGGGGTAGGTAATGAAGTAATCACGATCATAATAAAAGAACAGAATGGAAAAACTGCCTGGCCTCTAGCAAACCGCAAAAAAATTGTCTTCTGCCTCCAGTGCTCAACTGAGCCATTCAGATGAAAATATCCCACTAGCCACATGGAGAGCTTAATTTGGGGAAGGAGAACTAAACATTGGTAAATCTCTGCTCACTACCCCTGCACAAATACATCTTTACAGATACCCTCTTCTACACTGCCAAAATTCTAATTTTTGGTATGCGCTCCATGATTAGGGCTTTCTTTGGGGTTATAAGGAAGCAGAGTTGTAAATCGGTATTAGAATGTGATCAAAAGGAATGTCTGTATGCAATTATTTTGTTTTGAGACCAGCGTTTAGAGGCAACAGCTTTAAAGCACTGACGTGGTCACGTGGCACAATCTTGCATACATACGCACGCGTCACTTTGGTCCCCTCGAAAGAAGGAAAACAAAGGCCTGGATTTGATCATTGTTGCTTCTTTGTTACAGGATGAAGTCTCACCCTTAGAGCTCAAAAGTACTCTCTACACCATCTCCCTTGGCTGGTCCTGAACCATTTCAAGAGAAAGCCTTGCTAATAACCTCTTGCCCCGGAAAATAGCAGTTGACTGTAATTTGAGAATAGACACCACTTGCTTAACAGAAATTCACTTAACAAAACTCCAAAATGAATAGGAGTAAATGAGAGGAAATAGCATTTGTGATGCACCTCTACTGAGTGCACCCAGGTGCTGGGCAACTCCACAGACATTGTCACATTTCATCCAATGAGCCGTCACATCAACGCCACAACAGAGGGAGTATTATCCCCCATAGGACAGCAAAGAATCTGAGGCCCAGAGGGGTTGTATAACTCTCTTCTGGTCACAGGTTAGTAAGTGGCATTGTTAAAGCAAGTGGAAAGATCTCAAAGGAATGACATACACACAAATTCTAGGGAATGTGGGTGTCCCATGAATACATCTTATGGTGGCCGGCTTGCTGAGGCTGCTGCCATCTGTTACACATGCACGTGGGAAAGCAAAATCCAGCTGGTCAGATAACGTCCCAAGCAATCAGCACATTGCCAAGTCGAGCAAGCCGCCGTCATCAACGGGCATGAAACCAAGGGGGTGTGCTTGGGAATGAAACCATTAACACTGATGTGTTCTAGCAATTGCATTACTGGCATCCTAAGTCACAAGGCTCTGGTTTGGGCCCCTGTCTATCAGTTCAGCCTCTTTTCTAACTGCCTCTCCCTTTCTGAGCTCTGGCCAAATAGCACATGGCTGTCTCTTGAGAGTGTCATGCTCCTCTCTGTCCCAGGCCCTTGGTTCCTGCTCTCCCTCTGACTGCCCTTCTCATGACCCCAACCTCCTTCATGAACTATGACTAGAGGGAAGCTCCATGAGGACAGGGACTTTGGCTGGCTGGCTCTTCACTGCATCCCCATAGCCTAGATGGTGCCTGGAACATAGTCGGCATTTGATAAATGGCTATAGAGAGAATGAATGAATGAATGAATGAATGAATGAATAATATATCAGACCTCGGTTCACACTTTACTTCTTCAATTTAGTTTTCTCTGGGTTACATCCCTCTTGTTAAATGCTCTGATTTCTGACCTACCTTTCTTTCTTTATTATATATGTATATATATCTGCGTATATATACAGAGAGATAGATAGATATACATATATATATGCTTATCTAATGTCTGACTCTCCCACAAGACTATAAGCTCCATGAAGACAAGGACTACACCATGATATTCTTAGTGACAGTTGTATTATAGGTATTCAGTAAGTCTGTGATGGATGTGTAAATAGCCAAGGATGTCTTAGAGAGGTCAAGTCTTTCTGAGCTATTTTGGTAATAAAGTACTCAGAGGAACTGAGAAAAAAATGGGTCAGAAATCAACAGATAAAAAAGGCAAGGGGGCCTGGGTGGCTCAGTTGGTTAAGCGTCTGACTTTGGCTCAGGTCACGATCTCACAGTTTGTGAATTCAAGCCCCGTGTCAGGCTCTGTGCTGACAGCTCAGAGCCTGGAGGCTGCTCCGGATTCTGTCTCCCTTTCTCTCTGCCCCTCCCCCACTCACACTCTGTCTCTCTCTCAAAATTAAATAAACAGTAAAAAAAATTTTTTATGGCAATAATTCTCTCTCTGTCTCTCTCAAAATAGATAAATGCACATTTTTTAAAAAAGTGGGGCGCCTGGGTGGCTCAGTCGACTGAGTGTTCAACTCTTGATTTCAGCTCAGGTCATGATCACATGGTTGGTGAGATTGAGCCCTGTGTTGGGCTATGCACTGGCAGCATGGAGCCTACTTGGGATTCTCTCTCGTTCCCCCCACCCTCTCTCTCAAAATAGATAAATGAATATTAAAGAGAAAAAAGGCAATAATCTGATTTAAAAATGGGCAAAGGACCTGAATAGAAAGTTTTCCAAAGAAGACATCCAAATGGCCAACAGGTATATGAAAAGGTGCCCAACATCACTAATCATCAGGGAAATGCAAATCAAAACTACACTGAGATATCATTTCACACCTGTTCAGGATGGCTATTATCCAAACAAACAAACAAACAAAACCAAGACATAATCAATGTTGGCAAAGAGATGGGAAAAAGGAGCCCTGGGAATGTGAATTGGTACAGCTATTACAGAAAACAGTATGGAAATTCCTCAAAAAATTAAAAATAGAACTACTGTATGATCCGACAGTTCCATTTCTGAGCCTATATCCAAAGGAAATGAAATCAGTATCTCAAAGAGATATCTGTACTCCCAGCGTTACGTATACTTTGAAGCAAATATACTTATATTTATTATTTATATTATATGTATAATGGAATACTACTCAGCTACTAAAAAGAGGAACTGTTCATTGCAGCAATATTCACAACAGCAAAGGTGTGGAAATGACCTAATTGTCTGCTGACAGATGTGTAGATGAAGAAAATGCGATGTATATAATGAAATATTATGCAACCACTAAAAATAGGAAACCCCGCCATTTGCAACAATGTGGATACACCTGGAGGACAGTATGCTAAGTGAAATAAGTCAGACAGAGAAGGCAAATACCATATGGTATCACTTTCTATGTGGAATCTAAAAAAAAAAAAAAACCGTCAAATTCATAGAACCGGAGAGTAGAGTGGTGGCGGTCAAGGCCGGAGGTGTGGGGGAGATGTTTGTCAAAGGCTACAAACTTTCTGTTATAAGATGAATACGTTCTGGGGACCTAATGTACAGCTTGGGGAATACAGTCAATGATATTGTAGTGTATACTTGAAACTTGCTAAGAGTAGATATTAAGTGTTCTCACCACACACACACACACACACACACACACAAAAGTAACTGTGAGGTGATGAATGTGTTAATTAACTTGATTATGGGTATCATTTCACAATGTATATTTATATCAAATCATCATGTTGTACACTTTAAATATATACAATTTTATTTGTTAATTATACCTCAATAAAGCTGAAAAAAAAACCATGTCTAAATCATGGGCAATTATTCTTCTCCAGAAGAACATACTCCTGATTTCAGAATGAAATTCTGTGGGAAAACGAGGTTCACTTAAAAGCCCATCATCACCTTGTAGCCATTTTGATGGAGTGCATGTGCTTCATTAAGTGAGGGGACCTTCATGAGATTCATTTGATTTATTGCTCGCACATTTCCTAAAGCACATGGTGGCAGGCAGAAGATGTGGGTTGTGGGAGTCTGGAGGGACGTATAAACTCGGAGGAGCCAAAGGCCATTTCGTTTTCATGGTTTCGTCGGCAGGGTCTGCCTGGCAAACCTCAGCTGCACGGGGTGGGCTTAAAGCCTGGACATGTGGAGGCCAGAGACAGGGTTGGAGCAAGCCATCATCTTACAGGCAAGTTCCCCTCACAACCTCCTTTTTTTTTTTTTTTTTTTTTTAATTTGCCACTTCCTATTTGCTGGCAAAAGTTTTGTCATCTGTGCTTACACAGGGACTATCTCGGTTGTGGGTGTGCTGGCAAGCACGGGAGGCTGGGTCCTCTGTGGTTCCAAATACTTGCCGGCCTCCTGGAAATGGGCAGGACTCATTAGAGCACAGAGCATGGAGAACCCAGGGTACAGGGGCTGGCAGCTGGTGGTCACTGAGGACACAGACACCCGTCATCTGACACAGCTACCAATTCCTGGGGCCAGGGGCCTTGTTCTTCACCTCTGTTTTGGTGCCGACTGGAGGAGGGGATAGCTTTGAAAACAAGGTAGATTTTTTTTTAACCCCGCCCTAGTGGTCCAGTGGGTCCTGCTGGTCAGGAAAAAGACCAATAATGAATCCCCTCACTCTTCTTGTAGGTGTGAGGGGGTAAAACATACGCAAAACGTAACATTTATCATCTTGACCTTTAGTTTTACAATTCAGTGGGATTAAGGACATGCATGGTGTTGGGTGTCCATCACCACCATCCATTTCCAGAACCATTTATCATTCCAAACAGAAACTCTGGACCCATTACTCAGTAACTTCCCAATCTTCCCTCTCCCCAGCCCCTGGGAAGCTCTATTCTACTTTCTGTGAATTTGCCCATCCTCAGTACCTCATGTAAATGAAATCAGACCATATTTGTCCTTTTGTGTCTAGATTATTTCACTCAGCAGAATGTTTTCAAAGTTCATTCATCCACATTGTAGCGTGTGTCTGAATTTCATTTCTTTTTGAGGCTGAATAATATTCCATTATACATAATACACCACATTTTGTTTATACATTCATCTGTTGGTGGTCATTTGGGCTATTTCCACCTTTTGGCTACTGTGAATAATGCCGCCATGAACATGGGTGTGCACATATCCCTTCAAGATCCTACTTTCAGTTCTTTTGGGTATACACCCAGAAGTGTGATTTCTGAATCAGATGGTAATTCTATTTTTAATTTTTTTTTGGCGGTGGGGGGGGTGTCAAGTGTTGAGCAAGGTCATCAGCTAGATGTAAAGTGGGTGGGAGATGGGGGTGCCTGGGTGGCTCAGTTGGATAAGAGTCCGACTATGGCCCAGGTCATGATCTCACAGTTCGTGGGTCCGAGCCCCGTGTCTGGCTCTGTGCTGACAGCTCAGAGCCTGGAGCCCGTTTCAGATTCTGTGTCTCCCTCTCTCTCTGCCCCTCCCCAGCTGGCACTCTGCCTCTCTGTCTCTCAAAAATGAATAAACATTTTTAAAAAATTTTTAAAAATGGGGCGCCTGGGTGGCTCAGTCGGTTGAACGTCCGACTTCAGCCCAGGTCATGATCTCACGGTTCGTGAGTTTGAGCCCCACATCAGGCTCTGTGCTGACAGCTCGGAGCCTGAAGCCTGCTTCGGATTCTGTGTCTCCCCCACACTCTTTGTCCATTCCCCGCTCACGCTCTGTCTCTCTGTCTCTCAAAAGTAAATAAAACATTAAAAAATAAATAAAGTGGGTGGGGGATGTGAGAGACAGGAGGAGGGGGAAGACACAAAATAGTCATTTTAGAAAGAGAAAATAAACTTAGCAGGGAAACATTTTAGGATTACCAGGTTGTATTGCATGATCATTTGAGGTTTGTGGTCATGAATTTAAAATGAAAATTATCTCTAGGAATTGTGCGTGCGTGTGTGTGTGTGTGTGTGTGTGTGTAGGAGCGGTATCTATCATTCTCTACGCATTATTTGGCAACTTGCTTTACTGCTTCCAGTGTGCTATACACAGAAGTGAGGCTCTGCGGTTTGTGTAACCATTCTCCTGGTGATGGGCAGTGAGGTCATCTCCAGCTCTTCACCATGATAAGGGAAGTTCCAGTAAGGGCCCTTTACCACGGGACTGTTTCTCTAGGAATGTATCAGAAGAGGATTTACTGGATCATAAGGTAAGGGCATTTTAAAGCTTAATAGAGTCTTTCAATTGCCCTCCAAAGTGATTCTACTAATTTAGACTCTCACCAACAGAATATGAGAATAGTCCACATCTTCATCAGTCCTACAGCAATCCAACTTTCTATTTTGTTTGGCTGGGCGAATAAAAGTGCCCCTCCATCATTTTAATTTACATTCCCTTTATTATTGGAGCTATTACACCCTTTCCTAAGTTTCTTGACCATTTGGACTCCTCCTCATGTGAATTGTCCTTTCAGAGCCTTTATCCTGTTTCTTTGTGTGTATTGTGACTGTTGCAAGGATTTCCCTTAGATGGTTTCTAGTTTTCAGTTTGTTGGTGTGTTTTGATGTGGTTGAATTTACTAATATCCCTTCCTCAATGGCTTCTGTGTTGAGTATCTTATTTCACAAGCTTTCCCTGTCACAAATCCATAAAAATAATATCTTCTGTTTTCTTCTAATTCTTTTGTAGTTGTTAGGTTTTTTTAAAGATTTTATTTTATTATTTTATTTAAAATGTTTATTTATGAAAGAGAGAGAGAGAGGGAGAGAACAAGTGGGGGAGGGGCAGAGAGAGAGGGAGACACAGAATCCAAAGCAGGCTCCAGGCCCTGAGCTGTCAGCACAGAGCCCGACATGGCGTTCGAACCCATGAACCATGGGATCATGACCTGAGCCAAAGTCAGACACTCCAGCTCCACCGACTGAGCCAGCCAGGTGCCCCTCTTTTGTAGTTGTTTTAACTCAACTTTTAGCCTTGAAAGAATTGTAAATTCACATGCAGTTGAAAAAAAATAGTACAGGAGGATCTCATGTATCCCTTACCCATTCTTCCTGAGTGGTAACAGCTTGCAAAACCACAGGGCATTACCATGACCTTGACATTGACACTGGTACAGTAAAGAGCTCTCACAAAGAGCCCCCATGTTTCCCCTTTATAGCCACATTTACCTCTCATTCCCCTATTCCCCACCCCACTGCCGCCCTATCCTTAACTCTGGCAACCAGTAATCTAGTCTCCATTTCTACAATTTTGTCATTTTAAGAATGTTCTATGAGTGGAATCACACAGTATGTAACCTTTGGGGATTGGCTTTCTTCACTCAGCACAATTCCCTGGAGAACAATTCAAGTTGTTTTGTGTGTCAATAGTTTTTCTCCTTCTTATTGCTGAGAAGCAGCCCATGGTGGGGGTACACCCACTTTGCTTCCCATTTGTCTGTTGAAGAACATCTGGGTTATTTCAAGTTTGGGGCTATTACAAATAAAATTGTTAGGAACATTTGTGTACAGATTGTTCGAGAAATGCAATTGTTAGGTCAAATGAGTTACATGTTTAGTTTTTTAAGACACTACCAGTTTCCCTGTGGTTACCTCCCCACCTGCAAAGTACATCCAAGAAGATCCAAGTTCTTCTCATCCTGGTCAAAAGTTGATGTTGTCACTATTTTTCCTTTAGCTGTTTTAATAGGTGTGTAATGCTCTCTCTTGTGGTTTTAATTGGCATTTCCCTATGGCTCAGAATGTGGAAGGTTTTTTCATATGCTTATTTACCACTAGGATATTCTCTTCAGTAAGATATCTGTTCATGTCTTTTGCCCACCTTCTAATTTAATGGTTTGGCTTTTTACTGTTCAGTTTTGAAAAGTCTTTATGTATTCTAGATGATGGTCCTTTGTAAGATAAGTGTTTTGCAAATATCCCCTCCCACACACACTGTCTTTATCTTTTTATCCTCTTTCCCAGGTCTTTCACAAAGCAAAAGTTGTTTTTTTTTTTTAACTTTTTAATGTTTATTTATTTTTGAGAGAGAGAGAGAGAGAGAGAGAGACCGTGAGCAGGGGAGGAGCAGAGAGAGAGACGGAGACACAGAAACTGAAGCAGGCTCCAGGTTCTGAACTGTCAGCACAGAGCCCGACTCAGAGCTCTAACCCATGAACCGTGAGATCATGACCCGAGCTGAAGTCTGGTGCTTAACCAACTGAGCCACCCAGGCATCTCTTCACAAAGCAAAAGTTTTTAATTTTGATTAAATCTGATTTATCAGTTTTCCCTTTGATGGAGAGTGCTTTCGGTATCAAGGCTAAGAACTCTGCTTAGTTCCAAATTCCAAAGATTCTTCTTTTATGTTCGTTTGGTTTCCTAAAAGTTTTATAGTTTTGTGTTCCATATTTAAGTTTATGAACCATTTTGAGTTAATTTTTACACAGGCTACGGGGTCTAGATTGAGGTTCATTTTTTCTGCTTTGGATGGGTCCAGTTGTCCCAACACCATTTGTTTCAGAGGTTTTCCTTCCTCCTTTGGGTTGCGTTGGCTTTTTTAATCAAAACTCATATTGGGCATATTTGTGTGGGTCTGTTTCAGGGTTTTCTGCCCTGTCCCACTGATCCGTGTCCATCACCCTATCAAAAACATAAGCTTTCGTTACTGTAGCTGCATAGCGCCTGGAAAGTTGGGTAGATTGATGCTCACTTAACTTTTCTTTTGCAAAATTGTTTTAGCTATTCTAGTTCCTTGACATTCCCATATAAATTTTAGGATAATTTGTCTCTATCTACAAAAAAGCTTATGCATTTCACAAGCTTTACTAATCACAGAACCATAAAAAAAACCTCCTATTTTTTCCTGTTCTTTTGTAGTTTTTAAAAAATGTTTTGTTCTTTAAGTAATCTAGAGGTTCTTTTTTAAATTATGAATTGTGTGGAGTAAGGTGCAAACTTGATTTTCATTTTTTTTGTACTCATTTCTCTCAACCCTTTTAATTGAATACTTTTTCACTCATTTGAAATACCAACTTTATCACATACCACGTTCCTACATATGCACAGGCCTATTTCTGCACTCACTGTTCTCTTGCATTGGTCTATTTGTCTATTTATTCTTATATCATTGTTAATTCTATAACTTCACAATATTTTTTCTTGTGTATTAAGTAAACTCTACACCCACACAGGCTTGAACTCTCAACCCTGAGGGTAAGAGTCATATGGTCTTCCCACTGAGCTAGCCAGGTGCCCCCACAATATGTTTTGATATCTGGCAGGATACGGTCCCCGTCACTGTTCTTCCTCTTCAAAACAGTCTTTTGCATCTTTTCTCCCATGTGAATAATAATAAAACTGTCGATTTTAATTAGATGGCTATTGGGATTATACTGAAACTATAGATAATTTCCACCATGGACATTTTCACAAGGAAGAGATTTCCCGATATAGTACAACCCCCTTTTGTTTGAGTCTTCTTTTAGGTCCATTATTAAATTTTATGATTTTCTCCAGATAAACCTCTCATTTTTTTCCTAAGAAAATACGTTGTGAGTTTCCATTGTGTGGTGAACAGGATCTTTTTTCACATATATTTTCAAACTGGTCACTATCATGGAGAAACAAAGCCTTTTCACGTAGATGTTCCCACAGGATACACACAGGAATTTTTTATGGAAACCTCTATGTGAAAAGGGAGGGACTGGAGTTCAGAGAGGGGAACCCAGGGCCAAATGCAAGTCCTCTGTCCCCTCAAGCATCCAGAACTGCCTGGAAGGCTCTGGAATGGAGGGTGGGGAGAACAGCAGAGCTGAGGGGTCTCTCACTTCCTGAGTGGGGACCCAGCTCATGGTTTGGTTTAACTTGTCCTCCCCCTCAGAGAGGCTCCATGAAGACTTAACTACAGCTCTCCACCCCTTATCTCCCCTCCCCCATCCTATCTCCCACCCCTGTTCCCTCCCTATTGCTTTGCAGCTTGTCTCTCACAGGCCAGGCCTGTGTTTCTACCTGGCTCTGTGACCAAGGTCTACTGTATGTGGGTCCAAGGGTCCAACCTGGTAAGTGGATGCCCTGATTAGTAACAGGTTAAAGGGTCATTACACCATGGTATTGGTAATGGCGATGAGGCCACTGACCATTCCTCGAGGACAAGGTGAGAGGTGAGAAGTGAGTATGGAGAAGCCAGATTAGAACCGAATTCCTAGGGGCACCTGGGTGACTAAGTCACGGTTCATGAGATTGAGCCCTACACAGGCTCTACACAGTGCAGAGCCTGCTTCAGCTTCTCTCTCTCCTCTCTCTGCCCTTCTCCCCACTTGCACGTTACATGCGCTCTCTCTCTCTCTCTCAGGATAAATAAATAAGCATTAAAAAAAAAAGTTATGGGAATGCAAGCTGGTGCAGCCACTCTGGAAAACAGTATGGAGGTTCCTCAAAAAACTAAAAATAGAACTACCCTATGACCCAGCAATTGCACTATTAGGGATTTATCCAAGGGATACAGGTGTGCTGTTTCAAAGGGACACATGCACCCCCATGTTTATAGCAGCACTATCAACAATAGCCAAAGTATGGAAAGAGCCCAAATGTCCATCAATGGACAAATGGATAAAGAAGATGTGATATATATATATATATATATATATATATATACATACACACACCATGGAGTATAACTCGGCAATCAAAAAGAATGAAATCTTGCCATTTGCAACTACATGGATGGAACTGGAGAGTATTATGCTAAGTGAAATTAGTCAGTCAGAGAAAGACAAAAATCATATGACTTCACTCATATGAGGACTTTAAGAGACAAAACAGATGAACCTAAGGGAAGGGAAACAAAAATAATATAAAAACAGGGAGGGGGACAAAACAGAAGAGACTCATAAATATGGAGAACCAACTGAGGGTTACTGGAAGGAGTGTGGGAGGGGGGATGGGCTATATGGGTAAGGGGCACTAAGGAATCTACTCCTGAAATCATTGTTGCACTGTATGCTAGCTAATTTGGATGTAAATTTTAAAAAATAAAAAATAAAATACATACATACATACATACATTAAAAAAAAAAAAAGTTAAAAAAATAAAACAACTCAACTCCTAGCTTGGGCAGCAAAGGGGTCCAGGAATGAAGGAGACCAGCCCGCAAGCACCAGGGTGCAGGGTGACACCTACTATGGGAAGGCAGGCCTACCGCAGGAATTGAGGGGCCTGGCCAGCAGCTTCTGAAGTAGCCACCCTGTGAGGCAGGATGTGGGGAGGGGCGGTCTGGGAGCCTGGGAAGCGAGAATGCTGGGAGTCCACCTCTGTGAATCACAAGTGTGCCGGGGTGGGGGGCGGGGAGCTTAATCGTGTGCATGACACTTGGCTTCTTTGTTCCTGTGTTTGTCTCACTCAGGAGTCATCTGGTGTCGGGAAGAGTCCCAGCCCATCTCGCTGAGTCAGGAGGCTGAGGGAAAGAGCACCCAAACGAGTGCAGAATCAGTGTCCCCGGGGTGTAGAGGCGTCAGAGGGAAGCAGACAGAGAACCCCGCAGAGGGAAGGAAGACTGGGGCTAGACTCCGCCCTGCTCTTCCTCACCCGAAAGACCCATTTCAGCTGCATCATGCAAATTCAGGGTTTTCTGTAGTACACGAGCTCCTATAACTTTGTGACCAGAGCTATTTTCTCATCCAAAAAATAAAGATAATAATCTTACAAAGTTCCCCAAGTTATAAAACGCTTATCACTGGAGAGAGTGGGTGGTGTAATCGATTATTTTACACAGTATGTGGACATAGCTTTAAATAATGATGAACCTTGGGGCACCTGGGTGGCTCAGTTGGTGGAGCATCTGACTCTTGATTTCGGCTCAGGTGGTGATCCCAGCGTTGTGGGATCGGGTCCTGTGCTGATCATGGAGCCTGCCTGAGATTCTCTCTCTCCTTCTGCCCCTCCCCCACTTGCATGTGCTCTCTCTCTCTCTCTCAAAAAAAAAAAAAAAAAAAAAGTGAATAAAACGATGAGGAAAATACATTACCTCACCTAACCTTACAGGGTAAGGCCGTTCCAGAAAAGCTCAGCAGCATAATGAAGTCATTAAAGGTCCACATTATTTTAATCTTTCCTCCTCACCTTATTGGCTTAGTCCTTAGGCATGTGTCTTTGCAGCTACAAAATGGCTGCCTCCCCCCCCCCACCCCAGGTCAGGATTAGTATATAGCCTAAAGACATCCATTTTATGTCTTTATACTTTAAGACATGCACGTTAATGTTATTTACAGACATTAAGGGTAGTCGCAACTTGTTTGCTTTAAGACATATACACAAATGTGGAACTGAAACGAAATTCACATAAAATAACCTTTTTAAAGTGAACCATTCAGTGGGTCACAAGGTTATACAACCATCACCACCATCTAATTCCAATTTTTTTTTTTTATTGTGGTAAAAAGTATCTCTAACAAAATTTATCATCCTAACCAGTTTTTGGTGCATAGTACAATAGCGAATGCACATTCTTGTACAACAAGTCTCTCGAACTTTTCATCTTGCAAAACTGAAACACTACACCAAACTAACGATCCCTATTTCCCCCTCCTTCCAGCCTCTGGCAACCCTCATTCTACTTTCTGTTTCTAAGAATTGTGACTGCTTTAGATAGTTATATAAATATAACTGGGAACGTGCAGTATTTGTCTTTTTGTACCTGGCTTGTCTCGCTTAGCACAACGCCCTTAAGGTTCACCCATGTTACAGCATGTGACAGGACTGCCTTCTTTTTTAAGCCTGCAGGATACCCTACTGTATGCATATACTACATTTCTTTATCCATTCATTCTTTGATGGGCATTTAGATTGTTTCCAGGGTTTGTTTCCTCACTTATTTAGAAAGCGCACAGGCAATCGAGGGAGGGCAGAGAGAGAGGGAGACAGAGGATGCCAAGCAGGCTCCGCGCTGTCAGCACAGAGCCCAACTCGGGGCTCGAACTCACAAACCATGAGATCATGACCTGAGCCGCAGCCGAGAATCAGAAACTTAACCGACTGAGCCACCCAGGCACCCCCTCTGGGGTTTATTTTGTAAACAGGGAAGTAAATCTCTCCCAGAGGCTCCCAGGAGATTTTACTCAGATTTCAGTGGCCACAGCTGGGTCATAATTCCATACTGGCTGACGGGAGGCTGGGAAAAGTATAGGGTGTCTAGCCTCCCTAGGAGGAGGAGGGTTCTTCCAGCAAGAAAGATGGTGTGAGAAGGCTGTAGATAACAGTGTCAGTCACAGTGAGAGCCTGGAACCTCTCAAACAGTAGTTAAAATATCTCAGAATACCTCAGCCCCAAATCTCCCCGTATGCAATAGTATCCAGCAAACAATAAAATAACACTACATTTAATTGTGCAGCTATTTCTAACAAGTGCTACCAGTTATAATTTCCTTTAAGAATAAGTAGATTTAAGTTCAAAAAAAAAAAAAAAGAAGAAATTGAAGGACACCTGGGTTGCTCAGTCAGTTAAGAGTCTGACTCCTGCTGATGCATAGGGGCACTTGTACCCTAGTGTTTATGCAGTGCTTTCAACAATAGCCAAATTATGGAAAAAGCCTAAATGTCCATCAACTGATGAATGGATAAAGAAGATGTGGTTTATATATACTATATATATATATATATATATAGTATATGTATATGTATGTATATGTATGTGTGTGTGTGTGTGTGTGTGTGTGTGTATGCTTGGCGATGAGAAAGAATGAAATCATGCTATTCGCAGCAACGTGGATGGAACTGGAGGGTATTATGCTAAGTGAAGTAAGTCAGTCAGAGAAGGACAGATAGCCCATGTTTTCACTCAGATGTGGATCTTGAGAAACTTAAGAGAAGACCATGGGAGAGGGGAAGGGGAAAAAAATAGTTACGAACAGAGAGGGAGGGTGGCAAACCCTGAGAGACTCTTAAATACAGAGAACAAAATGAGGGTTGATGGGGGCGAAGCAGGGGAGAGGGGAAAATGGGTGATGGGCACTGAGGACGGCACTTGTTGGGATGAGCACTGGGTGTTGTATGTAAGGGATGAACCACAGGAATCTGCCCCCCAAACTAAGAGCACACTGTACTCACTGTATGTTAGTCAATTTGACAATAAATTATATCTAAAAAAAAAAAAAGAGAGAGAGAGAGTCTGACTCTTGATCTCAGCTCAAGTCTTGATCTGAGTTCAAGCCCTGTGTTGGGCTCGGCTCAGCTCAGTGCTGAACGTGAAACCAATTTAAAAATAAATAGATAAATAAATAAATAAATAAATACAATTTTAAAAAAGAATTTGACCTAAAGAAAATAAGTAAAAAATAGTACAATTGGTGTGCAAAAGATATGGCAAACATCTTTAAGGTGGTAAGTAAATCATCCAAGTTTGGGGTGCGGGGTAATGGTGAGGTTTAAATGACATAACATATGCAAAGTCTCAGCCCATTGCCTGGAACACAAAAAGGACTCTCTCAATGACTTGTGACAAAAACTGTGGTTACCTTCAAGTTAAAGTTGCTGGATCCAACAAATAAAATCAGAGGGCACTCAGTTAAATGTGAATTTCAGATAAACAATGAATAGGATAAGCATATCCCATGCAGAGTTTGGGACATACTTGTACTAAAAAAAAAAAAAAAAATTATTCATTGTTTAACTGAAATTCAAATTTAACTGAGCAACGTTTGTTTTATCTGGCGATTCCATCTCACCTGCTTTCCCTGGAATGAGGAAGAGCTGAGACACAGCGTGGGGAACCTGGATGTCATCAAGGTAGCTGGGCAGAAGATAATGAAGGAATGAGGAAGCCCCTTGGGGGGCTGGAGGACCTATGCCCAGGAGCAGCCTCCAGCCCAGGCACTGTACCCCCAGCCCCCATTTCCCCCCAACCCTGGGACAGACCCCTGGACTCTCCAGTCTCCTGCCTCCCCAGCTCCCGGTGGCTGTGATGTGGCCTGGGAGGGAAGTGTCGCTGGGGCAGCATATTATAGACAGAAAGGATCTTATGAACACACGGGAGTCTCCTGTGTGACTTTAAAGGTTTACCACAGGGACCTGGGCCCATAAACACTCAGACAAAGAGGTTTTATGAGTGTTGGGCTGAATGCATCCTTCCCTCACCTCCTCCCCCCTCCCCATCTGAGCCAGGCCAGGGAAACTCTTCTGTCCATAGAAGGGCACAGGGAGCTCCGTATGTGTCACGTGTCCTTTTACCACCCTCCCTGGCCATGCTGAGCAAGACCCAATCCCTCCCCTCCACCACCCTCTAACACACACACACACACACACACACACACAGTGTCAACTATAGCAAAACATGCCCCCTCACTTCCATTTGCTGCCTCAGCTCTTTGAGGGGGTGGGGGACACCTCAAACCAAGAGCTTCAACCAATCTCTGGGATGACAGGCCAGCTCACTGGTCGCTCCCAGCAGTCTACCCAGTAGCACCCAGCAGGAGGACGTCGTCGTAACTACACAGGCCTGGATACTTGATTCCCACCCCTCCCATAGAGCTTCTGTGCTTTACAGCAGACCCCACTTAAACTCTCCGAATCTCCTGGGGGCTGACACCGTCTGCCCTTTGTATTACAGGAAAGATGGGTTTAAATGGAATTCACTCGAGACAGCAGGAGAATTTCACATTCTCTAGGGAGAAAGACCTCAAAAATCTATGGGTCCTCATGTCTGGAAAATGGCGACTCTGATTCACACCAGGCCAAGAACAAAGATTCGTGAGCCCAGTGTGCCTTCTGTTTGTCCCATGGCACTGCTTAGCCCCATTACTCACACACAGACCAGGGTGACACAGCCGCTACAGTGCTTACTCATGTACTGCTTATCCCCTGGGTGTCTGCTGTGTGGGTGTGGGGGTGTGGGTGTGTCCTCCCCAGACAGACTGAAGCCCCTCTATGGCGGAAAGATCCTCTTGTTCCTTTGTGGCTCCATGGATACACAGGAAGGACATAGCAATAACTGCCCACCCTGCTCAGAACTTCTGGCTCCAGCATAGCTCACCCGAGTGTGTGTGTGTGTGTGTGTGTGTGTGTGTGTGCATGTGCACACACAGACGTGTACACCAACCCCCCATGTCCAGCCCCGACGTCAGCTGTTAATCACCTTATTATTGCACACCTTTCTATCTGTCCATCAGGTGCAGACACAGAAGCCTGAAGCAAACCCACTCATTTATGTCTGGGTAATGTCTACCAGCCTCTACAGAGGCCTCACTGGAAAGGGGATCTGTCCTGTCCCTCCACGCCATTCCACTCACCCCTTTCTTCTCACAGCGCCCTCCTCTTGCACATCACAGGGAAGCAAGCCCCCCTTCCGCTCGGGCCTCTCTCTTCCGTCCCCTGGCACGGCCACTCAGGCTCTTGGCTCCTCTCCCTTCTGGCACCACACTGACCCTTGTCCCCTGACCACTGGCTTGTGTTGTCAGCCATTCTGCTGCATCTGTTCTCACTCGAACTGTGCCCCGAGGGTGGGAGTCCGACCTCAGATCCCACAGCTACACTTCTCCAGGATAAACAACCCACTGGCATTGCCACAGTGGGCCACCTATCAGCATGTAGCCAGCATGAAATCGTGCCCAGGGGCCCTATCTCTCTTCACCTTGAGTTCAATGCCCCATTTATTAACCCAGCTTTGGTGTGTGCCAGGGATACAAGTGTGGGCAGGAGAAGAAATGTGGGCAGCGTAGGAAGGAAGAAAAAACCCACCCCACCACTTGGGGACACATGTGCACAGTGGGCACCGCCAGCCTGCCCAGATCGTGTTGCCCGGCCTCCTGAGGCTGAGCATGAGTTAGCTTTCCAACTGAGGAAAGTGAGAGGCTCGGAGAACATTTGTCACCAGCACTGCAGAGCAAGCAGGGAGGCAGGAGCACTGGAGCCCGTGACCAGCACTGAACCAGGACAGCAAACCCTCCCCAGCTTATAAAGTACCGCCCCCCACGCTGCACCTCCCCTGTCCCCAAAGCTGTGTGGCAATTCCAGGCAGCAGGGGGGCCAGGAGCGGAGGACCCAGAGGAAGCAGCAGAGCCCCCTCGGGAGAGCTGTTCTCCTGAGGTGTCCCCCTCATGCCCACAGTCAAGTCCATGCCCCAGGGAAAGCCAGGGCCCTGGTCCTCACAATCTCTGGGCATGCCTGTGTGAACAAGGGCCCCGGGAGGGGGGTGGTGTGGGCCTCACGGCCAGGGGAATGTCATCCTCCCTGCTTCCCTGCTTCGCCCTGATTTAGGCATTCAACTTGCACTCTTGCTGCTCTAGCTACGGGCCACACCCCACTCTCGTGAAGATGCCATCCCTGTCTCTGAAGCATGTGGCTTCAGGGCCCTTCAGGCCTGGGAGCGACACTGAGGCATGGCC
The DNA here is from genome assembly GCF_023721935.1 of Panthera uncia. NCBI lineage: Eukaryota > Metazoa > Chordata > Mammalia > Carnivora > Felidae > Panthera > Panthera uncia. The sequence goes on along the minus strand of NW_026057579.1, from coordinate 24,650,458 downwards.
GTGTCACACAGCACAAGGCTGGCTTGCTTTTGCATCAGGGTAGCTTCATGACCTCAAGCCAAGGCATCTTATGGTGGGGGGTAGGGGTGGGGGAAAGGATGCACGTGTGAGAGTCCAAGCCTCCACGTGGAGACTGACCCAGCTGCCCGCGGCTCCTCCCACAGCCCGGTCCTGGGTCTGACAGGCTGCTTTTATGTTGACAGCTAAGGTTTATAGATATTTCTGCAGCAGCAAGTTAAATCGCATCTGCTCGGGCAGATATCCAGGCCCAGCGCAGGCAGGCAGATGGAGCAGCCAGGGCCCTGGGGTCCAGAGGCCCTGGCAGGCAGGCCTTCCTGCTGTAAAGCCCTATGTCTAATAGGAAATGCAGGCTGGCAGAGAGGCAGGGGCGGCCAGCGCTGCTTCCTTCAGGGTCTCAGTGCCTCAGACGACTCAGCCTGTTCTTCGGTAGCCTCTTCACGTGGATTCTGAGTTCTGGGTCTGGGCAAACCCCTTTCTGGGAAAACAGAACTGATATCAGACTATGGCTTGTGGAACGAGACAGGCAGGAAGAGGGAGGGCCACTTCTGCCAGCTGTGACCAGGCAGGGGATCCAGAAAGCTGGCCCAGGAGGCAGCGCACGTCGGAGCAGTGAGTGGGGAGCTGGTGGGGAGCCCAGCCATGGGCCCCCGTCCTGTAGGACTGGCAGTGCTGGGCACATTATTGATCATGGAAGGTAGGGCTCAAAGCAGACAGGGACCTCAGAGCTAGGTTGGAGGTGAGAGTGCTGCCCCTCGGGATCTCCTCTCCCTACTGGGAAGGCAGAGAGGGGCTCCCCCTCCGGTCCTTCTGCCACCAGCACAGCAAGCTTTGGTGGGGCCATTTCATCTCACAGCCAGCCCCTGCCTTGGTCCCAGGCTATGTGATGAGATGCTCAGAGACCTTCAACACACAGAGAGTGGACACCTCGCCTAGTACAGCCTGTGTACTAAGCTCTGGGGTTACTGAGTAAATGAAATACAGTGTCTTCCTGGTTGTGGAGAGTAGGAGCAACACACAGATTGTGCTGGGGAGCAAGCGTAACGGAATGCAGAGCTGGTCCAGGAGGCACAGAGGGCAGGTCCCAGCCTCAGGGTGAGAGTACAGACCCCAGAGGGCAGAAGGGCAGGCTGTGGATCCTGTGGGGACCACCATCATCACCCAGCCCGGTCTCAGCCCAGAGTTCCCAGAACCCCCCTCACTCCCTCCATCCCTTCCTGGGAAGCCTGTCATGGGCAACGGCCAACAGGAAAAAGAAAACCCTCCCTCTCAGTGCTCCCTCACAGAGCCTGTTTCTGGTCTGGGGACACAGGCCCCCCTCCAAGGAACCAGCCAATTGGCCGGGCTGGGGTGATTGACACTCTGCCCCTCCGGAAAACCCAGAGTGACTTAGCTAAACAAAGCTCCCAGCAGGCTGACCAGGTTATCCTATCCCGTGACCAACAGTCGCTCACACCAGCCCAGTTTCCAGATCACATGTGTTTACCTTCATGGACTGCCTACCACGTGGAAGGTATTGTGCCAGGAGGGGCTTACAACATCCCTCAAAGACAGGCAGGGTGTCAGGTTATCACCTAACACTGCAGAACTAACCACCCAAAACACATTTACTTTGCCTGGGAATGTGCAGAGTGAGCAGGGCTCAGCAGGGCCAGCTTGTCTCTGCTCCACCGGGCATCAGCTCGAAGGCCGAGTTCAGTCATCATCTAGGGCCACTCACGTGCCTGGTTCTGGCCTGGTAAGAGCCAACGGCTGGGGGCAGGAACAGCTGGGACTCCTCACACACACCTTTCTCCACGGCAGCTGCTGGGTAAGTAGACTTTTTACATGCACTCGGGGCTCCTGGGGCAAGTGTCATGGGCAAGAGAAAGATGGGCAAACACCATATCCCCTTTTCTGACCTAGAATCGGGGGCCACATAGTATCATTCCTGCCTCTATTCATTGGAAGCATGTCTTCAAAGCCGCCCCATATTGAAGGTAGGACAATTAGATTCAGTCTTTTGATGGGAAGCATGTCAAAGAACGTGTGAACATGATTGTGAACGTGTTTTTTAACTCACCACGCAAGACAAGGGTTATTGTCCCGTTTCAGAGAGGGTCTTAGTTGGGGCATCTGGCTGGCTCAGTCAGCAGAGCATGTGACTCTTGATCTTGGGGTCATGAGTTCGGGCCCCACGTTGGTCTCAGAGAGGCACTTAGAATAAAGTGGCTTGTCGAATTCACACGGTAATTTGGAATTGGGTGAGAACTCTAAGCCACGGCTCCAAGACCAAGCCTTCCTTCTATCCACCACCTGGTTCAGTGACAAAGGGCTCAGAGTTCTTAGAGCATCTGATGAAACCTATGGACAATTTTCTCGGGGGAAAAGTGCACACATATAAAAACGCATGTCTGTGAGATTGTGTGGGCACTCCCTCTTTCTCGTCCAGCATGTAAAAAGCTACAAGTGGCCACTGCTAACAACAGGTAAAGAGCTGGAAACACTGAACACTCAACAATCCTTCCTAGATCCTTCAGAGGTGGGGTCACCGGGCAAACCATGGCCCCCAGAACCAGAGAGACAGACAGGTGAGTGCCGTGAACACAGTGCAGCTTCCAGAATACACTGGAAGCAGTGCTGGGCAGTGCTGGTACAGGGACTGGACCAGAGAGATTGCTGGAGCCTGAGAGAGAAGAACTACAGGGGACCTGGTTGGGCGGGGGGGGGGGGGGCTTTTGTCAGTTTTATCTCCAAGACCTCCCAGGTTTCCACAGTGAAAAGGAAAGAAAAATCCCCTCAAACTTGCTTCCAGCAGGGAGATGAGAAAAGGAACCATTTTGAAAGCTCCTCTTAACACACCCTGCCCTGGGGGAAACCAGTTAAGCACAGCCTAACCTGTGGGGATTTTATCTGAGTCTAACTGACCTAGGAAAAGGGAAATATCCAGTTCAGCCCAGTCTAGCCATCTTGTCCCACCTAAGTGGGGAGGAAAAAATGGAGAAACATTTGCGAAGTTCACAGCCCAGAGGCAAAGGCTCGCTGAAAGATGGAGACCTAATCACAGGACTATAGAATGTTCCCCTCACTCCATGCGTCACAACCATATCACTAAAGACCTACTTATAGCAATTTCTTTTACCCAATGAATCATACAGCTGTCAAGAAAAAATTAAGGGCATACTAAAAGACAAAACACAGTTTGAAGAGACAGAATAGGAGTGCCTGGTTGGCTCAGTCGGTTAAGTGTCCAACTTCGGCTCAGGTCACGATCTCACAGTTTGTGAGTTCAAGCCCCACACTGGGCTCTGTGCTGACAGTGTGAAGCCTGCTTGGGATTCCCTCTCTCCCTCTCTCTCTGTCCCACACCCTGCCGGCTCATGCTCTCTTTCTCTACCTCTCAAAATGAACATTAAAAAAATTTTTTGAACATCTATAAGATGCTAACAACTCAAAAGAATAGACACCATGCAAGAACAGACAGACAACGTACAGAGAAATGGAAAGTCTAAGAAAGAACCGATAGAAATGCTAACAATCAAAAACACTAATAGAAATGAGGAATGCCTTGGATGGGTTTATTAGTGGACTGGACACAGCTGGGGAAGGTAGGGAATGCAGCCGACGGTATCGTAGCAGCGTTGTGTGGTGACAGATGGCGGCTACGTTAGTGGTGAGCACAGCATAACGCAGAGTATTCAAATCACTGTGTTGTACACCTGAAACCAGTGTAACATTGTGTGTCAGCTATATTTCAGTTTTAACAATTAAAAGAATTTGCTCGAGGATATCTCAGTAAATTCTGGGGAGCAAACCAGTGTGACCCCAAATCAGGCTAATCAATCGTCAACTCCACACGCTCCCAGCACAGCCACCACAGCCAGGGCAGCTAGGGCACAGCCAGGAGCACATTCCTGACCCCGCACCTGCCCGGCACCCTGGAGGCCTCTCCTGGGGCCCAACCTTGGGGCTCTGGGGAAGGCCTCGCTTGTGGTCACGCTCTGGGGCTTTCCTCTGCAGGTACCACCATGGTGCTGGGTCAATAGGACATCACATGGAAGCAAAGGAGGAGTCCCCTTCCTGCTCCCCATGTGGATGGCCTCCTGGGGCCTGAAAGGACAAAACCAGAACCCTCAAAGCAGCCACTGGTCTCCTCACACCCAGGAGCAGACTGGCCAGGGTCCCAGGGCAGCCACACCGCAGAACAAGAGTCCTCTTGGCCTTGATACAGCGAGGGGTAGTATGGTGGGTCCCGGCCCTCCTTTCCTTCCAATCACACGTGAGGGAGGAATGTGAACATTGCCAGCCCGCAGGGGAAAGAGGGGTTGAAAAGTCCTTTGACTCTGCAATAAATAACCCCCACTCATCCTTGCTGTCGAGAGGCCTGTGTGTAGTAGAAAACAGAGAGGCTTTATACATGGAAACTTGTGGTACAGTCCCTGGCACCGGCCACATGACCTTCAGCAGGTCCCACTCTGGCCGTGTCTCCTGATCTGTACTTAAGGCTGGAGTGAAGTGGAATATCCCACATTTGCAGGATGGAAAGGGAAGGGTCCCCTAAACAGACTCGCTGGGTGATACTGACAGCGAGTTTCTTTGGTATTCCTACGGGAATCCTTTTAGGTGAGTAGCCTTGCCCAAAAGTTTTCTTTTCCTCTTTTATTCATTTGGAGAGGTGATGGTGCTGAAGAAGGGGAACCTCCAGGGCAAGAAGAGTTTGGCTAAGGGGTGGGGAGAACGTGGCACCAGGGACGGATTTCACCCCATTTCGTCCCCTGGGCTAGTTTTTGAGGCTGTTACAGGGTTACAGAGGGTTACAGAAGGGTTACAAAAACTGAAAGAGTTTTGTTTCTTTTTCTCTTCCTGAAATAACGAGCTTTATGACAGCTTGGACATCAGCTGCTTCTTGCCTTAAGGCCCAGGTGACAAAATGTGGTGCAAATTGGAAGGAGAGAGGACCTCGATGTGTGGCCCAGCCCCGAGGTGGTGCCTCAAGTGTTCTCCCGCTTTGGGACAACTGAGCAGCGGAAGCAGAAGGAGCAAGTGACAAAGGTGCCAGCAGACGGGTCAGATGCCCACTGGGCCTGCCGGGAGAGAAAGCAGCAGTACCTAGCAGGTGCGACTCACGCTCGAGCACACCTCAGACACAGTGGGGGTGGGGTGACGCCGTGCTGCCCGGAAGTCCTGCCGTGGTGTGGAGCCGTGAAGGTCTCGTCTGTGCCATACAGTGGTGGGAGTGGAGTGTTCCCACTGGGAACACTGACAGAAGTTTTAAAAAGGGATGTGCAGAGGCTCCTGGGTGGCTCATTCGACTGACCATCTGACTTGGGCTCAGGTCACGATCTCACAGTTCATGAGTCCAAGCCCCACATGGGGCTCTGCTGTGACAGCGCTGTCTCCCTCACTGTGTCTGCCCGTCCCCACCTCCTCAAAAAATAAATAAACATTTAAAAAAGAAGGAAAGAAAGGGATATGCAGAGAGCAAGTGAAGCTGTAAAAAGCAAGAGAGTAAAATCTCACATTCAGTTGGGAAACTGATGTGGAACTAGGCCTTGAATGACCAGGACACCTGAGACAAACACAGACAGAAGTCAGCTCGTTGCAGGTGGAGGAAACACCTGATATGGGTACGTGAAAAATGCTCCATTCTTTTTTTTTTTTTAATGTTTATTTATTTTTGAGAAAGAGAGAGAGAGAGTGTGAGCAGGGAAGGGGCAAAGAGAAAGAGAGAGGCACAGAGTCCGAAGCAGTTTCCAGACCCTGAGCTGTCAGCACAGAGCCCGATAAGGGGTTCGAATCCATGAGCCCTGAGATCATGACCTGAGCTGAAGTCGGACGCTTAAACAAATGAGCCACCCAGGTGCCCCGGAAGTGCTCCATTCTGGGTATGGTCATTGCAAAGTTCCTACAGGAATATTACAAGTCTCTGACAGGGTGTTTTGCAGAACTTCTGTGGGGTCACTGCAATATCACCGTGACGTGGGGATGCTGAATTACTGCTGGCCTGCTGAGGGTAGAGAATGTCCCCAAAGGCTGGCGTGGACATCCTCTGACATGTGACTTTATTCCTGGTGTCAGAGATGGGGAAGTTTGTCTTTGGGCCCAACAGCAGCCCAGAAAGGCTCAGGAGGACAGAAGGGGAGTCAGCCTTGGCCTATGGAAGGCATTGTCAGAAGGAGAACAGCCAGGGACCAAACAAGTCCCTGCTCACAAGCTGCACTCTCCATTTGGTTGCCACTGGCCACACTTCACAATTTATATTGACATTAATTAAAAGTAAGCAAAACTTAAAATTCCATTCCTTAGGCACAATAGCCACATTGCAAGTGCTTAACGGCCACCTCTGGCCAGAGGTTATGTGGTGGATGGTGCAGACATAGAATATTTTCATCATCACCAGAAAACGCTGCTACAACACTGAAGAAAGTCAGATGGAATGAGAGGCAGTGCTCAAACCCTCTGGAAGTGAGCCAGATGTGGAGGAGTGGGTCATAGAGGAGGCCTTGAAAGACCAGCGGCCCAGAGCAGGGCCCACCCCCAGGCCCAGGTCCTCTTTCCCGGCCCTCCCGGGCAGCCCTGAGGCCTGTCTGCAGCTGTCCCCACCACTCAGGGGCAGAGAATGGGCTTGCGGGGACCTGCAAGGAGCTGACCGGGTGCCAACACAAGGCCCAGCTGGGGTGGGGCCAGCAAAAGCACCGCCCACCTGCCCACACCCCAGAAAGCTTTGCAGACAAAAAACCTAGCTGGGGAAGGGAGCCGGCTGGGGGCTGCAGGCGAGTCTGGCTGCCTTCCGGTAGCCTCTGGCCTTCATCACCGGGACAGACATGGATGTCCTCTGAAATGTGACTTTATTCCTGGTGTCAGAGATGGGGCAGTTTGTCTTTGGGTCCAACAGCAGCGCAGAAAGGCTCAGGAGGGCCCGGAAGGGGGCGAGCACTGTGGTTTTTTTCAAGGCATCTTTAATGTGCCTTGGAGTCTTGATGTCAGAGGATGTCCCCAAGCTCAGTGCGTCTGTCTGCTCTGGGGTTTCCCTTGGATTCATTTTTAAATTCATCTCGTAAAATTAGTTCTGTAAAGAGCAAAAGAAGGAACCCAGTGGAAAAGAAAAATGCTACAGTTTATGGGGGGGTAGAGGAAGTGAAAGCCCATTTGTGGCAAATGGGGCGCAGCTGAGAGCAAAGGCCTTCTCCTCCAGCTCATACTTAAGGCGTCAGCGCTTGGCACATTAAAATCTCTTAGAGTCTTTATAGAATCCATGTATATTTCTTGTGGATGAACGTAAAATCCTTGTGAGATCTTAATGGAATCCATGTAGAAGCTTCACAGAATCCTTTGAGAAGCCACATAAAATCCTCATGGAATTCACCAGACTGCTCCTAGAAGCCTAAATCCCCATTGCTACACTCACGCACACGCTCCTATCTCCTCCAACAGAAGGAGCAAGTCACGTTGAACGGGGCCTCCTTTCCTCAGAGAAAAGCCACGTGATAGATCCATCTCTTACATGAATGTAGGGGCTGGAGACACCCACTGCCCAGGGTAAGGGGTTACTGCAAACTTCTGTGGCCTGACCTGGACAGGTATCTATCTTCAGGCCCCTTGGTCTGTAAACCTGGTCCCTTGGGAAGAGGGGGATCCTGTTCATAAGGATTCAAGGGCTTCTGAGAAGAGAAGGGATCCCAACCCCTGTATGAACACTCGTCATGGTGGCCTGGGTGTAAAGCCCTCCTGAGTATGAGCCCAGGAGGCAGGAGGTTTGGTTTATATCGTTTACATATCCCCAGAACCTACTCCTGGGCCTGACACATAGTGGGTCCTCAGTAAATATTTATTTAGTGAATAAATGAGTGAAGGTGTGCTTGCAGGAAAGGACTCCAAGGGCTCAGAAGGGTGCCCACCAAAAGGACACCTGGTGACCTGGGCCACAGGTCAACACAAGGATTGGGCCAGGCACTGGGCACTACAGCAGACTGGCTGGGGATCTGGACAAAAAAGCCTCCTCACTGGAGAGAGAGAGAGAGAGAGAGAGAGAGAGACTCATCTAGTCAGGGAAAAGCCAGGAAATGGAATTCTGGGAGCACTAGGGCAAGGTTGATCTTGAAGGCATCTTGATGGTGGATGGCCAGGGACTGCAAGGACAGTCTCTGGCCTGTCCTGGGCACGGGGGGTGAGACAGAGCTGAGGATTAAGTCCTTGCAGGATCTGGAAGGGTTTTCTGGTTATTTTCTAGTTTCATTGCAAGCAGTATGGCTTTTGCTATCATTCTTCAGAGCTGCATTCTGCCAGAAGCCCCCAAATTCAACCTGCAAGAGGTTTGTAGAGGCACGCAGAGATGGGGTCGCACCAGCAAGCCTGGCTGGGGGGGGCTCAGTTTGCCAGAAAAGAGAGAGATTCTGTCTCTTCCAGGCAGAGAGGATAGGACCCCTTCACTGGGAGCCCCAGGCTCTGAGAAGTCCCTCCCAGAAAGCAGCAGGGCTGACTCTGGTCAAAGAAGCTGAACTCTGCCTGTCTGTCTGTCTGTCCCTCTGCACTGGGCACCACCTCTCTCAGCAGCTCCCTCTGCACACCCTGTGGAACCGCAGCTCTACACCCCTTCACTCAGCTTGGCTGAGCGTGGACAGGAGCCCTGGCATCCAGGAATGAGTTGTTTTAGTCCCGCCAGAGCAAAGTAGGCCCAGGATTTATGTTTAAAAAAAGAAAGGAGTGAAAAAAGGGACAAAAAAGGAATTCAGGCACCTCTAGCCCACAACATTTTTTACAGAAAACATCAAACATCCTACTTCTGCCAACATTCAAATTCAGGTGCCTGGAAGGGACAGCTAGAACTTACATGATAAAAGAAACCGCACCGTGGTCACCGCCAGGGCCTCTTGTAGGCACAGCCCCCTGCCCCAGCAGGGGCAGCAAGGACCTTGGGCAGCGGGGAGCCGGGCTGGCCTTCTTGGGAGATTTGCCCACCAGATATAACCTCAGCAGCAGCGGCAGAAGGACTGGGAGGACAAGGCAGAGCAAGCAGGGCCTCGGGGGTCTGCTGGAGCCAGGAGTTTGTTCTTCGGCGCTGGGGAGCCTTTGCAGGTTTTTGAGCAGGGGAGTGACTTTTGAGACATGTGCATTAGAAGTGTTCTATTTAGGGAAACCGAATGTTCCAGTGTGCCTGGCTCAGTCCTGGTTTTCTGGGACGGTCCCGATTTATGCCTGCTATCTCCATTAACTCCCTCTTACACTTTCAAAACCATCCTGGTTTTGTTTACTGGATATTTTATGCTATTAGGGAATTATTTTTAATTGTTTAAGATATGATAGTAGCATTGTGGTTACGTTTTTTTTAAAAAAAGAGTTGTTATCTTTTAGGGATATGGTCTTCAATATTTATAGATGAATGTTGTCTGAGATTTGCTTCCAAATAATCTGCAGGGTGGATGGCAGCAGGGGATAGATGGGAGCAGAGATGACACCAAAATTGGCTGAGTTAATAATTTTTGAGATTTGGTGTGGATACATGGAGGCTAATGAACCTACTAATCTCTCTATTTTGATATTTGTTTGAAATTTTCTTTTTTTAAATTTTTTTTTAAAGTTTATTTATTTTTGAGAGAGAGAGACAGAGAGAGCAAGCAGGGGAGGGGCAGGGAGAGAGGGAGAGAGAGAATCCCGAGCAGGCTCCGCACTGTCAGCTCAGAGCCCGGTGCAAGGCTTGAACTCAACCAACCATGAGATCGTGACCTAAGCTGAAACCAAGAGTCGTATGCTTAACCGACTGAGCCACGCAGGTGCCCCTGAAATTTCCTGATATAAAAAGCTAAACAAGAAAGTTTCCCAGATTGGACAATAAATGTGGTCACTCTAGTTCACTCACCCAGAGGGATTTTGTCCCCAGGGAACAGTCTGCAATGTCTGGAAACATTTTGGGTTGTCACCATGTAGGGTGGGGGTGGGTACAGGCCAAGGAGGCTGCTAAATTCTGCGGTGCACAGCACAGCACAGCCCCCACAACAAAGCATTATTCAGCCCAAAGTGTCAGTGGTGCTGAGGTTGGGGGACCTGGGCTAGTGACAACGTCTACAATTTACTTTAAAGCACCAATCTGTGAAAGCAGGATGGTGTGTGTTCACTGTAATTTGTGCTCTAAGGATGATTAGTAAACAAACACTCACAGAAATTCACACTGTAGGAGCGGCAAGTAAGGGCTTCAAATATAGTTACCTAAATCCACTCCCCAAAATTCATTAGTTAGCATGGGAAGGTGTTCTAGATACTTTGTCTTTGGGGAAGTAAGTGATATTCAAGAGATGTGTTTGGCTGGAAAGATGGTACATGCACCTGTCTTTACTTGAACAAGATAGAAGAATCCCACAAACCTGGATAAATGGCTCATGCCCATGGACTAGTGCTCTGGGTCTGTTTCCATGTGGTTCTGGGTCTCTCTCTGAGCCCCAACCAACCCCCAACATCAATAGAAGATTCTGTCCCTGGTCCAACCAGAAGGTGGGCTGTTCAGGCAGACAGAACATAGGCTCGTCTTTGGGGCACTGAACTTTTCACGCACGTGTTTGCTGGCATACCTAAAGACAAAGGAAAGGGATGCCCCCAAGCTTAGTAGACAGGGTCAAATGACCGTTTCTGTGCCTACTCGCTATTAAAAATATGCCACTGAGGCAGAATCTGGTCTGAAATTTGCTTTCATTATAACAATCTATCACCTAAAGAATCATAGCCCCACCTAATCCTTGGTGACACCAATGTTGACCTAAGAACTTGAGGATCAGGGAATGGCCAAGTTGGCTGAGGTCAGGAGGATGATGCTGGCGGTGTGAGCAGAGGATAAATGGACATTTTCCACTTCCTTCAGCGTCTCTAAAGCCCTGTACCTTCCTGGCACCAGCACCATGTATCACACCTTTTCCCATCCCGCCGGGGTCTCATCCACATCTCCCAACACTTACATCTGTGGCTTCAACCATGGCCAGGAATGGTCTCTTTGTGCTCAGGGCCTCCAAGGCAGGACAGTAGACATTCAGGAGAGCTCTGTGGCCTGAGTCTGGCCTCTGGGGCTGGAATTCATCATGGTGGCCAAGACTGGTTTTCAGCTTCCTCTCATCTGCCTCCAGCAGCAGTCAGGCAGGAACAGGCTGCCTCAATGTCCTAGAAAGCCAGGGGGCCTGGCCGCTGAGCGTCACATTTCCTGCCCCCAGCTAGGCTCCCTGATCATAAGTGGTGGTTTGCATTTAGGGGCAGGGGGCAGTTAGTGAACAGTGGGAGTGGCTGGGAGGACCACTCAAGAAGCTTCATTTTCAGTCATCAACAGCTCAGGGGGTGTGAGCTTCTCAGAGCATATTCTGAAAAGCCTATTTGGCTGGAGAGAGGTGGAGAGGGCAGGGACCACCAAGTAAGTGGGGAAAGGGGTGGGCATCGCAGGGGAAGAATGCCAGCACACCAGCACACCGAGGGAGGCTGCAGGGTCCACAGAGAACTTTCTAGAGCTGTCACGAGATGAACTCCACTAACTTCACCATTTGGAGGAGAAGCATTGCCGTCCTAGCCAGTCCTCAACACACGTGCACACATACACATACACACGCCCACCCAGAGGTCTCTGGGCTGCATTTGTTGACCTCAGGGCCCTTTCTTTCCTGAGGTCTCAGATTACATGCCTCACATGGAGATTTCCTAGCTGCTAATGCCACGGTGTGAGGGGTCGGAGCCCCCAAAATGCTCCCACTGGCCCAAAGGCAAGTTCCCTCAATGGGCACCTCTGTCACAGTCAGAAGAGTCCCTGCAGGGGGCCGAGATCCCCCCAGAGGCCCCGTGCTCTTCTGCCAGGGTTATTTAGTGGAAATCTCTGGTACAAGCCCATTGTAGCCGTCTTTGCCTCTATTAGGGCCAGGAATTGTGCCACGGGGAAGCTTGGGGTGGGAGGGAGAAGGGGTTCTAGGTCTCCCATAATCCTATTAGCTCCCCTTCCCCAAATCATGACAAACAAATATCCTGTAAAACAAAACAAAACAAAACCGGTTTGCTGCTTCCGGGCCCTTTTCCCACCAGCTACCCCCCCAAGCCCTGCCTGTCCAGGGGTTCTGAGTTTCCCCAAATCATAGCCTACAGTAGCACTGGGATCCTATAGGGACTGCATGTGGCTCTTGCCCTCTCCTCATCCATCTGGGGTTCTCTGGGCCCAAGGATGGGGCTGGGGCTGGGGCTGGGTGTTGCTGATCTCTGTCTTTCCCACAACAGAACTCAGCCCAGAACCCCCTCGCCCTGTCCCCACCCCCCGCCCCCATGGACAGAGGATGTCAATGAGTGTGGGCAGAATTTAATTGCCTGGCAAGTTCGGATTCGCATCTTTGATCTGCAAACCTGGCAATGCAGGAGACAACTCAGGATCTGGGCACAGACGGACCCAGGCTGGAATCCCCGCTCCGTCACCCACACCGAGTGACCTTGGGTAGTGGCTTCACTCCCCTAAGCCTGAGTGTCCTTGTCTGGGAAGTGGGGACAGTTGCCTAAATCACAAGGGACCACGTGAGGGGTGATTACACAATGGGCACAAACAGCCCAGCCCAGTGCCTGGTGGCCTCTTGGCTTCCCCTTGCGGATTAGCCAAGCCCAGTGATGAGTGTTTTCATCTTGGTTTTGGGTGCTGGGGTTTCTGCATTATTGACCCAGTAAGCACTTTATGTATACCCTACTCCTCACAACAGTCCTCGGAGGAAAGCATCGTCATCATCGGCAACAACACCATCTTTTTCATAGTCCAGGAATCAGGCCCAGAGAGATGGCGACGCTTGGCCAAGGTCACACAGCCGTAAGCAGCAGAGCTGTGGTTTGAACCAAGGCATTTGACGTCGGTACCCACCAGCCTCTCTCTGCCACCCCACTGCTCTGGGATCACTCTAAGAGAGGAGACTGGCAAAGAGACATTCTTTGATGCATTCAACCCATTTGCTGAGTTCCTACTAGAGAATTCAGAGAGCTGGTCTCAGGCCCACCTTCGGATGCTCACTATGGGGTCCTGGGGAAAGGCTCCAGCCCACGCCTGCGGGGGGAGCTCTGCGGAGCCCTGGCAGGGGTAGCCCTGCCCATCATGTCTTCCTCCATAGCAGCTCGTTCGCCTGCCAGGGCCTTTGAACAATGATTAACTGCAGTGGGCAGGCTAGTGCAGGCTGGGACGGGCTCCGTGGGTGAGCTCACCCCTTGCACAACGGCTGCCGCACCCGCCTGCCCGGCTCAGGGGCGGCCCGGGGGGGAGGGGGGGGGGCACAGGGCCGGGCAGGCTCCAAGAAGCTAGGGAAACGGCCCTGGGAAGGACAGGGGACAGCCTGGCTGCAAGGGACCTCCACCACATCCCGCGCCCCTGGCCTCGGCTCGTGGGGCTTCTTCTGGGGGCTCCTGTGGGTCCCATCAGTAGACTCCAGCCACAGGGATTGGTGGGATCCGCCTTGCTGGAGGTGTTTTTCAAATCGTATCACCTAAGCCCATCCCCTCTAGTCCAGCCGAGGAACAGTATACCCAGATTGGACCAGAGGAGGCGGTAGCTCCCCCTGGGGGCCCTCCACCCCCGCTTCAGGCTCTTGGCCGAAGGAGCTACACAGCTAGCTCCTGTGCACCTCCTCCCCTGTCCTTGCTACTGCAGGAAGCACGGGCACATGCATGTTGCAGGCATGGTGCACCTACCCCCACACCGCCCCCAGGGCCCCTTCCCCAGTTGCTCGCTAGTTCCTGGAGCGGTGATGGTAGTGAACCCACATTCAGACCAGGCCAAGTCTGCCTCGAGATGCACTGCTATGCCCACACCCTCGTTCCCAGGCTCACCTGCGGCCCAGCCTGTTTGTTGGTTGAATGGAGCACGAAAGCCCTTTGTCCTGCATAAAGTCTGTGCCTGGGTCAGGTCTGCCTTCGCTGCTGCTTCAGGAGGCCAGATGGGATTGGGCTGTGTGGGTGGGAGGCGGGGTGGAGGAGTGAAAGGCAATTTTCTCTGAAGCTGGAAGGGAGGTGTGGGTGCCATAGACAGGGCTGACCCTCTCCCTGCTCCCACTTCTCTTCTTCAATATTCCAGGACGTCCATTCCTTGCCGGTCCAATGAGGTGTCTTGGCTGACATGAGGGGTCAGTCAGCCTTTCGGATGCCCCTCAGAGAATGGCCCCCCAGCTACCTACAGTCCCCGGGGGTAGGGGCACTAAGCAAGGCCTGGGCCTGACTGGGCTGCCTGGCCTCTCCTCACAATCTAGGGACACGGCGACCCCGAGGCTTTCCAAAAACTTTTCAGTAATAAACAAAGGGTAAGCTCGTCCTTGTCCCAGATTCACCTGCCCAGTCACCTCGGGGAACTCAAGTGTTGGCCATCCTGTGTATTCTCTGAAATCAACCCTCCCCCATCCACCCCCACCCCCCTGCCCTGAACCCAGGTCTCAGCCTTTCAGCTGGGCCCCTCCCACCAGCCTTCTTACAGCAAATTCATTTGTTCACTCAGCAAATTCATTTGTTCACTCAGCACCTGGGCTGAACAGAGGGGAAGAGAATAGAATATGCTCACTGCCCTCAGAGCATGTGACCTCCTGGGAGAGACCGGCACATGAACAAATGGCAGAGAACGGGTCAGAATTGCCACGATGGAGGCCTGTCCTGGCTGCTCTGACTCCTAAACAGCACCTTCTGTGTACCAGGCCCTGTTCTAAGCAGGTCCCATGTGTTTACTGATTTCTATGCCATGAGCCTCACAGGAAGATATGCCCCGCACAATAGCTGATGAGGGAAAAACAGAAATTGAGTAACTTGCCCAAGGATGTAAGTAGCAGGACCAGAATTCAAACCCGGGCACCAGTGTTCTAAGCCGCACCAGTGCTTTGCTGCCTTTGAAGCAGCATAGAAGAGAAAGGGATGGCCAGGGGCAGCTTCCTAAACCAGATGGTGGCAGAACTGGGCCTGAGGTGTGAATAGGAGTCTGTCAAGAAGCAGCATGGGGCAACCCCAACAGAAGAATTAGTATCTGCAAGGCTGGGAGATGTTAGCAGCGAGCAACCCCCACAACCCCAGGGAGGAGATGGGGACAGGAGGCCGTGTATCCCCATACCTCTGTCTGGTCTGAATCTCTTATAGTGAGCACATTTTTATGTATTACAGGTGAAATTTAAACACACACAAACACAATAAAGACTAAGTAACATGTCAAAAAACAACACCCTAAAGCAGGAGTTGGCAAACTTTGCTTGTAAAGGGCCAGATGGTAAATATTTGATGCTTTGTAGGCCATACGTTTTCTGTCACCACGACTCAACTCTGCCACAGGAGCCCCAAAGCCTCCACAGACAGTGTGTGAACAAATGGGCATGGCTGTGTGCCAATAAAACTTTATTTAAGGATGTTGAAATGTGACGCAGTTTTCATACACTGCAAAATGCTATTCTTTTAGATTTTTCAGTCTTTTAAAATATAAAAGGTGTTTTTAGCTCATGAGCTATACAAAAACAGGCATGTGCGGAGTGATTTGGCTGAGGGCCACAGTTTGCCAACCTCTGCCCTAAAGGCTCACAGAGGTGAGAGAGTATGGAGGCTTGGAGAGCTAGTTATGCAGATTGGCTAGAGCCCACGAGCCCAAGGATTGTGAAGTGAGGCTGGGCCAAGATTGAAGAGGGCTGGAGCCACCCCTAGGGTGCCTTGAGGGCCCTGAGAGCAGGTATTGTCACAGCAGGGTCAGCCCCAGGTCAGGCTCCAGTGTCACCAGGCCCTGGCTGTGAGACCCAGGTGTTTGCTTCTCTGAGCTTCAGCTGCTACGGAGTGAAATGGAACACTGGCATTGACCTTAAAAGTCCTGGGAATCTGGTCTGCTGAGGTGGGGGATGGGAGGGGGGTCCTTATTAACTCATACAATTGTTTCAGTTATTCTCAAATTTTTCGGTGGCAACTTATTCAGATGCGGATTTTGGAAACATCTCCCTGGTGGCCATGTGAAGAATGGGTCAGCATTGGTGTGAATACCTTCCACTTGCCCTCTAGATCCACCCTCCACCCACTGCCCTGGGCTGGGAAGACGAACCTGTGTGGACAACATCTGATGGGCATCTCTACCTTCCCACAGGGAGCCCCTGCAGAAGGTGGGGGGAGACAGGAGAAGCAGGTTCAGGCATCAGCTCCCTGCAGGGTGTCGCAAACTGGCTGCACCCCTTGGGGAAAGCCACAGCACCAGCCTGGCTGACCTCACCAGTTCTCAACGGTTTCCTACCCCTTGCTCACATGCTTGCAAATTCTTCTGGCTGTCCGAACTGGAGTGCACCCTGGCTGATGGACTCAAAGAGAGGGAGACTGGAGAAACATCCCAGTTAGGAGACCATTGTCGTTCTGACGAAGATGAAGCAATAATCTGGGGCTGGGGCGGGGGGTGGGGGGGGGGGGGGGGGGGGGGAGGAAGAACTGGAACCAAAACAGAGTTAGAAGCCAAACAGGTCAGGGGCGCCTGGGTGGCTCAGTCGGTTGAGCGTCCAACTTCGGCTCAGGTCATGATCTCGCACTCCGTGAGTTCCAGCCCCGCGTCAGGCTCTGTGCTGACAGCTCAGAGCCTGGAGCCTGCTCCGGACTCTGTGTCTTCCTCTCTCTCTGACCCTCCCCCATTCATGCTCTGTCTCTCTCTGTCTCAAAAAATAAATAAACGTTAAAAAAAAAATCTTTAAAAAAAAAAAGAAGCCAAACAGGTCAAACGGAGAGCGTGAAGGACAGGGAGGAGTCTCTGGGACATCTTGCATTTCCAGCTTGGATAACTGGGAAGATGGAGATACCCAGGAGGTATCCAGGAGGGGAGGCAGCCATTTGGAATGGAAATGATGAGTTTGAAGTGATGCCTGCAGGACATCCAGGTGGCTGGGTGCACAGGTGTACCCCAGCCCTCCTGCAGCCCTGATTTTCTACCCAACCTTTAGCGATGACCCCTCCATTCCCCCAGATGCGCCACCACGCTGGGAATAGCCGGGGAGCCTTCGAAAGGCGTCAATGCATAAATGATTCCTGGCCCTTTAGATTCAGGAAGAAGGCACTTAGATGCATGGACTCAGCAAGAAGGAGTGACAGGGGATGCTGGGGCCCTCAGGAGAGGTCCAGGAAGACTCCGTCCCCAAAGAGCCATTGGTTAAATAAAGACAGAGCCACCAGCCAGTAATATTGACAAGGGACACTTTTGCCCATCAGCCAGGGACGCTGAACATGATGAGGCACCTCCATTTGTGATATGCACTAAAACCTTGGTTTGCAAGCTTAATTCACTCTGGAAACATGCTTGTACTCCAAAGCCCTTGCATATCAAAGCAAATTTCCCCATAAGAAATAATGGAAACTCAGATGATTCGTTCCACAACCCCAAAATATTCATATAAAGATGATTACAATACTGTCATATAGTATAAAATAATAAAGAAAATACAAAAGAAAAAGAAAAAGAAAGTAACCTGCACTTACCTTTGAAAACCTTCGTGGCTGGTACAGGGGAGACAGGAGAGAGGAGGGTTATCATATAGGACGACTTCCACGATCACTAATGGAATCACTGCTATCTGTTGGCTCAGTGGAATCTTTTTCTGCATAGGGGCCATTGAATACACTTGCACGGATGTTGACTACAGTGCAGTATAAATAAACTCTTGTCATATACTGTATTTAATGTAACTGGTAATAAGGCAGCAGAGGAAAGGGTCTTTATCTGCAGGCAGCCCGACCTAGAATGAAGCAAAACATTCCTAAGCTTACTCTTGCATGGAAAAGCAAAGGACTGTCCATATGCTTTGAAGTGACCAAAAAAAAAAAAAAAAAAAAAAAGTGGTGCTGGTTGTGGGCACCTTCCAACATTCTGAAAAATCACTGATTTCTGCCAAACACCACGGCCTGAGACTGAGCAACTGAGCATGGGAGAGATGATCCCCCACAATCCTGCATCGAGAGAGAGAGAGAGAGAGAGAGAGAACGAACCATTGGCTCAGTTGTGATCATGTGACATTCAGTGTCACATACTACTTGTATTGCAAGACATCACTCACTTATCAAGTTAAGATTTATTAGAAACGTTTGCTTGTTGGGGCACCTGCGTGGCTCAGTCAGTTGGGCGGCCAGCTTTGGCTCAGGTCATGATCTCACAGTTTGTGAGTTCAAGCCCCACGTTGGGCTCTGTGCTGACAGTTCAGAGCCTGGAGCCTGATTCAGATTCTGTGTTTCCCTCTCTCTCTGACCCTCCCCCCACCCCACACTCTGTGTCTCTCTCTATCTCAAAAATAAATAGACATTAAAAAAAATTTTTTTAAAGAAATGTTTGCTCATCTTGCAGAATACTTGCAGAACAAGTTACTCGTGATCCAAGGTTTTACAGTATTTGGTTTAAATCTTTTTAACTATCCATCTCTTGTGGCTTGTAGGAGACAGGGGGTCAGATCCAGGCTTTCTTCCAGGGTGGATCCTGGTGTTGGAACATTTTGGGGAGCAAGGGGAGGGGTACCTCCTTCAGACCTCCCTAGGGCTTTATCTCCTTCATAACTGCACTGCCCTCTGATTACAGTGTCCTTCCACAAACGAATACTTGATTGAATATTTCTCAATTGAGTCACTGTTCAGTTTTCCCTCTCCCAGGAAATCAAACATTCTCTGGTTTTGCCTCTTCATCTTTCTGACCACAGTCATGCTGGACCTTCTCCTGGGATGCGTATTTGGGCTTCTCTGCTCTCTCTCGCTCGCAGAACACTGGGCAGTTCGAGTCTCATCTTAGATTCATGGTCTTAGAGAGGGCAGTGGTTTGCACAACGCTGCTCTCCACTTGCCCATGATGAATTACCATGTCTCCTCCTGAGAGGCTGGCCCGCCTTTAAGCCCCCTACCCCCACCACCTCTAGCCCCAGTCCACAGATCTGGTATTCATTAGTGTCTAGTCAAGGCCTGATTCAGCCACATTGCTTCACAGTCAGCCTAGCAGGCAAACAGCTAATGCTCTGGGCAACCCAGGTCTGGCCAACTGGTTGGTCAAGTTGGATGGTCATGTCGCTAACAGGAACAGCTGGGTGGACCTCAGCCTTAGGAGGCTGAGACAGGGCCCATGAGACAGCCCCTTGCTCTGACTCACCAGGTGATGCTGAAACCTTGAAACACCCAGGAAGGCCATTTTTCCCCAGAAAGCCTTCCTGGTTCTGCCATCAGGCCTGGGACCTCTCTTTAGGTCCTGCACTGCTCTGTGCAGAGGATAGGGTATTCGTTGACTGAGCACTGCTTTCTGGATCGTTATTCTCTGATATACTGGCAACTGCTGAAGACTTCAGCTTTCCAGAAGATCCATTAGATGCTTAGCTATTGAACCTACACCTTAGTGGGCATGAAGTAATTAAACTATGTTATTCACTTGCAGGGGTCAGGGCAGAGGATGGAATGGAATGATGCTATACAAGAAGTTCATGTATCTTTATCTCTGCCAATCCATTTTCAGCTCAAACTTCATGCAAGAAGCAGGTTTCTACCACAAAATTCCTCATTAAGACTGAGGTATGCCCTGGGCTCAGACTGTAGCCCCTGGGCTCAAATTACACCCAGGGGCTCCACATCACATAGCAGAATAGCCAGGGTATTACAGAATTGGAGGAATGCAAGTCTCCATAGAAATCAGTTGCTAGAGATTTCTTCTTAACAAAACGCATGGACATCCCCACTCACGCAAGACAGTGTTGAACAAGAACGTTGATGATAAGAATCAGCCCACCGTGATTAAGGCTTCTCAAGAACTCCTTGGTGTGAAGAGGAGATACACCAAAATGAGTCCCCTGCCTATCCCTCATGGTCTAGTTCATGTAAGGAATGGTGACATAGGGGTCCCTATAGAGAGTGGATTTGATCTGGTATTCTCAAGAAGCTCACTGAGGCCCCCAAACGGCCCTGAGCAGGAGCCCTAGGCAGTTTCACACTTGGGGGGCTTTAGGGCTTGGGCATTTTGATACCAGATCCCAAGGTTCTACTCGGGATCCATTTTCCTAAGTGCCCTGAGGAGGGGGAGGGGTGTCGGGAACACCTTCTGATGGGAAGATCTGCTTCCTGTTGGGATTCCCCTGTTGATTTCCTGAGCCTCAAGCAGCCTCTGTAGCAAAAAGCCAGATGAGCCTACAGAGTAGGGGAGCCTGGATTCTGGTGCTTCCCCCTCCTCCAGGGTAGTCACAGCCTGTAGACAGCTCTGCCTCGGGAAGTATGACCCTCGGGGCTCCTGCTGACTGCGTGGGACACTTTCAGAGGTTAGGAGTCCCAGGGGTCATTTGAATAGGAAGTTCTCAGGTCACATCAAATGTTCCATGTCACAAATCCCCCATTTAACCCCTTTTCAGGAAGTCATCAGTCTCTGTGGCAGGGTCAGGGAGGGGCATAGTATTGTAACTGTCATGAGTAGGTAGCGTCTAGCTGTCCTTCCGGTCAGCGCACCGGGCTAAAACACCATCTCTCGGCACAGCCTCCATGACAGCACAGCACAGAGACAAGCCCCTTTGGGGTGGGCACCACCCAACTAAAATCACGAGGAGCTCCAGCAAAAAGCTGAAGGGAGGACATCTGGCAACAGAGACACTGGTATAAGAGCCAGGGGTGCTCCTGTGTTCAAGATTGTGGAGGCAATGAGGAGAGATGGCCTCACCCCTTCTCTCTCTGTGCCTCTTCCTGTCTCTCTCTCTCCCTCTCGGTTTTAAATCCTCCTGCTGTGTCCCCAGGCAGCTGTCCCACACCTGCAGATCCCCCCAGACAGACAAAATTCTTTGTCCCACAGACTGAGAACGCCTCAGTCTAGTCCTGCCTTGTCCCCACTGCTTAAACCTGCACCCTACCCCCATTGTGCTTGAGGAGAATTTGTGGGTCACAGTAAGGGTGGGTGATAAAGGGAAGAGATGCTTCCACTCACAGCCTCAGGCCCTCCCCTGGAAGGCTTCTAGAAACTGCTGGAAGTTTCTAGAGTTACAGATGGATCCTTCTAGCACTCCAGGATCCAGCTCAGTGACACTGCCTCCTGGAAGCCCGCCCTGTGTGTGCTGGCAGTCTTAAAACCAGAGGGCAGCTGCTGAGAAAGTAATGAGGGGAAGCAGAGGCCAGAAAAGTATGGGGGAAGAGGAGGAGGGACAGAGAGGAGAAGCCACAACGTCCATCCTGGGGCTCTTATTTTCCAGGAGGCTGGCTCCATTCGTGTGTGGTCCCAGCTCCAGGTGGCTGCCCATGGTGCAGGTGGCCCTCTGGGGGAGGCAGCAGGTAAGAGGGAGGGAAGGCCACAGGACAGGACAGGACAAGGGAGCATCCAGAAGGCCACAGAGAAGCTGCCTCCCCACAGGAGGCAGTGCTGTATGGGTGGGGACACACTAAATGTGCTGTCTGAGCTCCCCGCCTGGGGGCACCCTGAACTCACCCGCCTGGGGCAGAGCTGAACACTTCTTCCTGAGCCCTCATAGGACGTCTTCCCCATGCAAGGAGGGGGTGCTGGGAATCAAGCGCCAAGGGTGGCCCCTGACTCCTGGAGCTCATGCCATCACAGTCCCCTGCACCATCATGCCCAAGGGGTGGCCTGCTGTGGCCTCGGCTGCTATGAGGAAACTGCTCCTGGAGAACCAGCACCCACTGAGGCAACGCCTAGAAAGGCTGGGGTCCCCATCAACTCACTTCCCCTACGGGACTAGGTCTCTTAGTTCTTTATTTTTTCTTAATTCTAGACCCCTCCCAATCAGAAATCCTATCCTTCTAGGCCAGCCGGGGAGGCCCTCCCTGACACCCACAGCCCTCGTCAGGCTTCTTCCTCATCCCCTTTCTCCTGCAGGGCCTGGAGTCACCTCACAGTGCCAAGTGCTCAGAGTCTGATGTGTGTCTTCCCAGCAGGACCGTGGGGTCCCTAACAGCCTGTGCCACTGGGGTGTCTAGGGCTGGGCATCTTGTAGGTACTTAGTAGGAACTCAGTGATGGGCCAAGTCCTCAGCTACAGCCCCTCTGCCCCCTCCCCTGTCCACTCCCCAAGTCTGCTGGCCTCAGGAATTCCTGCCTGAGGGTGCAGCCCTGCCCCAGGCTGCACAGGCAGCAGCCCAGATTCTTCTAAGCTGCACAAACTTGGGACCTGGCTCCCATAGAACTCTCAACAACTTCCCACTGGTCACTGGCCACTGCTCCTTTCTCTTCGAGGAACTAACTACTGTTCTGTGAGTCAGTAACTGGGGACAGAGGGAAAGGGTGGCCTCATGTGACAGCTATAGTCATGGGGGAAGGCCCATCCGCTTCTGCTTCTCCAGAGAGACATTCTCCTCCGGTGGGAAGGAGGCCCCAATCACAATACAGGTTAGATGTACGCGCAGTCTAACCAGATGGGTTCTAGACAACCACCTGAGTGGAGGAAAGACACCTGGCTGGGAGCAAGGGGTCGCAGGAAGTCTTGGTTTCCCTTCTGATTAGCAAATCACTCCCCTTCTCTGGACCTCAGCCTTAAGGGTATGGCCTCAAGAACCCTAAGAATCCTCAGTTTTGTGATTGTCAGAAATTCGTGTATGTGGAGACGTGCTGAGGGGCCGGTTGCATCCTAAAGGACCCACGTGGAGTTTGTCGCCGTCGGCACAAATCCTCTGGCTGAGAGCAGGCCTGGCAGCTGTGGTTCTGGTTCCAACCCCAGCTCTGCCCCTCACTTGCCCATGACCCAACTTTCACAGAGGAGACCTGAGGCCCGGGAAGAAGGAATGCGCCCATGATCTGGAGTGTGCCCCTGAGCCTGCTGGTTTGCAGCTCCGGGATCCTGCCTCTCCCTCCCCAGAGGATGCACCCTAAAGAGTCGATGTCCTAAAGAGGGCCAGGGTGTGGAAGGGGGTTCGGCTTTCAAGGGCTGGGATGAAGGCACCACCTCCAACTGCCTAGCTGGGAAGGCCAGTTCCTCTACCCAGGAGCATTTATGGCTATGCTGTTGACTCCGCGTGTCTGGAGGAAGGGTGGGGGCCAGATGGGAGCACGTGACACCAGAGGGAAACCCTGGAGGGGTGACTGGGGCCGCAGCTGGTCCTGTGCCTTTCATCCCCAGATGCCGGGCCTCCCTCCCCACATGGTGCCCAGAAGGAGTGTGGGGTTTCCCCTCCTGGAAACAGCCTGGGGCAGAACTGGGGGGGGGGGCGGTTAGAGTGGGCTACACCTCCCACAGCCCTTGAAGTGGGTAAGGATTTCTGCCTTCGTGGCACTCCTCCCTGCCCTACAGGTCCCTCCCATCCTTTTCAGGACCATTTATTAGGGGGGTCTGGGGTGGCCCATGGATGCGGGAGGGGCAGAGAAGGTATAGTTGTGTGTGTAAATGAAGCCCCCTCCTGCCCATTGGAGTGTCCCCCTGAGGCTGTGTCTGTGCACACTGGTCACTGCCCAAGGGCTGTGTCTGCTTGAAGGTAGTGTCTTCCTTTCTAACTACAGTCAAGGCCAGGTCCATTCACATTGCCCTCTGCCTGAAGCGCTGGATCAGTCCAGAGGAGACGCTGTTTCTAATGTGCACAGAGATGCGCTGTGTGCCCCTGGTGCCCATCCCTGGGCAGAATTTGGGTGGGGAGGAGGGTCTGGAAGCTACACGACAGGTGGGAACTCAGTTCACAAAGTGGCATCCCCTTGATGCCAGAACGTCTTTTTCCCAATTTCTGACACACCTGGTTGGGGACGACTGGCGCTTCCAGCCGGGACTCCAAGCGCTCAGTCAGTTCCCACAGGGCCTGGGAGCACCATGGCCACTTCTGGGCCAGCGTCGAACTGTCCTGAGAAGCCAAAGAGAAAAGCTGCCTGGTAGCACGTGCCTTCCACCCAAGGCGAATCTTGCCCGGTCAGTCCCTCCCTCAAGAGAAGGGTGGGTGGGGGCCTGGAGTCCAGCCCCTCCCACAACCCCATCTCCAGGCACTAAAGCCCACGGGTCAGTTCTGATCTGAAGGCCAGGCTGGGCAAGGAAGCCCCAGGGAGCTTTAGGATCAGCCAAGTCTCCCGTTTGGGGTCTCAGACACTCCCTCCCCCCTGCATCACAGGGTCATTGGCAGGGGACAGGATGCGGGAGCACCAGCCTTCTCCTCCCTGCAACATCACCAGTCAAGCCCCCACCTCCACCCCCCAGGACTCTGTGTGAAAGACATGTGACCTCGCCTGGTTGTGGCTTTGACATCTGTGACCTTGACTGAAAGCCTGCATAGAATAGGCACCCACACAACCAGCACCTCGGCTCAGGTGATCACTGGGGGCCCAGGCCCTGTGAGCCGTCCTGCATCTCCTGCAGCACCTCACATCGTCGCCCAGCCCAGGACCAGGGAGTTGAGTGTAACACTTGCAAGAGCTGGTGCATGAGCAAGGGAAGGGATGGGGAGCAAGGTCCTCCGCGCTCACCCTCAACCGCCCACCCTCCCGTCCCCGGCTCGCAGCCCGGCCGGCAGAGCCCAGGTGTTTCCCATTAAGGGTTTTATTGCGGATTCTCAGGCTCTGGCTGAGGAAGGCTGAAGGAGCTCCCCAATCCTGCACACACACCCCCGGGGCTGTGCCCACACAGCGGGGCCTGTCCTCTCCCGCCGCCTAGCCGGGAGGTCACCCCAGGCCCAGCTCCAGGCTCCAAGCCCATTCCCTTCCACCCATCCACCCTTCCTTCACACCGCAACAGCCAGGGCATCCTTCTGTGGAACAAAGCTAATGATCCCATGCCCTCACTTTGAAATCCACCAAAGGCTGCCCTTTGTGTGCGTGCGTGTGAGTGTGCGTGCGTGTGGTTTTTTGTTTTGTTGTTGTTTTTTTTAACAACTGGCTCTGATTTATAGCGCTTACCAGTTCCCGTGGTGTAAATATCCCCACCACGGCCAATTTCAAACTAACAGTGTGAGTCACTGAACTCGTGCCCAGTGAGCATTCACAAGTCAGGAGGAGCTGGCCTCAGCTCCTGTACCCCTTCACCCTTGACTGAGGATGCAAAGTCCACCTCTCCTGGCCCTAATTGTCCCTCTGGCCTCATCTCTCACCGCTTTTCCAGCCCTGACACAGACACTGCACACAGATGGCACCCGTGGGTCCCCGAGTGCACCCAGCACTTGCCAGAAACACTCCTCTCCTGTTTGGCCTGGCCAGCTCCTTTGTTAATACCCCGTTCAGATGTTTCCTCCTGTAGGATGTCTCCTCTAACTCCCCACGTCCTATTAGTGCCCTTCCTCTGTGACCCTAGAATATGGCGCTGAGGCATCTCTGTCCTTGCCCCAAAACTGAAGTCTCTGCAGAGGCCACTGCTATATTCTGGGTCTCTGGGTCTCGGCCCCTGATCCAGAAGAGGCCTCAAGATTGAGTTGAGGGAGTGAGATTCGTGGAGTAGCAAGCTTGGGGCCCAGGGCTCCAGGGGAGGGGCTACCCGGGGATCCAAGGCACTCCCTGGGACCTTTCCCAGCAGAGCCCGGTGCCACCTTCTTGGCCAGCTTTCTAGGAGAGCTGCAGGAGAGGGACAGGGGACATGGCCTATATTGGGGGAAGGGGCATCCGTCTACCTCCTGGGTCTGAGATACACCAGGTGCCAGCCATAGCCTGCCCCCTGGCACAGAGGGGTGCAATGCTGGCTGGGGCTGGGGCTGAAGTGACCTGCCGCCCCTCCCGGTTGTTTGTATCCTCGTGACCATGGTTTCCTGTGGGGCAGTCTATCATTATTGACTTTGACACCAGCACCCAGGCATTTCAGGGAGGCCACCCTTTCCCATGCCTGGGAATGGCCTCAGGGGCTGCCGGGGCAGCCTCTGCCTGGATGAGCCTCCCCCAGGTCCTGCCCAGGTGGTCCTTTGTGACCAGGATGGGTGAGACAGGAAGCAGCGATGGTATGGGAAGGGCTGGGGGAGAAAGACCTGGGTTTGCACGTCAGCGTGGCCACTCAGTAGCTATACCAAGTAATGGCGTGGGGCCTCAGTTTCCTCATCTGTAAAATGGAGGTGGTTATATCTGCCTTTCAGGGTTTTTGTGAACATAAGAGTAACATCCACTATTGATGGAATGCTTGCAAAGTGCCCACAGGGAAAGGCACTTTACTCACATTATCTTCCATAATCCCCCCATAGCCCTATGAGATTGGAGTTGTTAGCCCCATTTCACAGATGTGTAAACTGAGGTTCTGAGGAGTTGATAGTCACACAGTAAGTAAAGCGGGGTGTAACTCCAAAGCTCCTGCTGCCACCACTGTGCCACTCTGTGTCCCTAAAATTAGAAGGTAGGTGTGTGTAGGGCCTGACACATCCCAGGCACAGTGTAGATAGTAGCTATTATTAATAATCAGGAGGTGGAATTTTTAAATATCCCTTGCACAGTGTTATCTGAACCTGAAGGTAGGCACTGGTGTTCCTGCTTTTCAAATGAGGAGACGGAGGCCTGAGGAGGTGTGAGCTTCTCCGGGTCCCGCAGCTAGTTCCCAGGCTCTGGGCCCGTCCTCCGCAGGGTGGGGGCCTGCTTCTGGCTCCTGGGAGAAACCTGGTGTGTCTGTGGGTGCAGGTGAGGAAGGGGGCCAGAAAGACAGGGCTGAGGAGGGCTGACCATTGGGCCTGGCCCCAGAGGGGCGTAGAGGCCAACTCCCCACCTCCTCCTCCACCAGCCCTTCTCCTGCCCCCACCCTGGGCCACATAACTGAGTTGGGATGGGGGCGGGGGAGCACAGGGTGCCTGCAGCTCCAGCCCTGCGTCCTCATCCTCACGTGTGGAATGGGAGCGATAATGACACCCGCACTACCACTGAGTCCCAGGACCTGGGGAGAATAGGAGGAGCTGAGAGTGGTGACACCTGGCCTGTGGGTGGGAGCCCCACCGCGGAGGGCGCGGCCAGCCTGCACTGAGCAGCAGCTGATGGGCACATCTCAGGGACAGCTAGGCCCACCTCGCAAACAGTGATGATGTGGCCTTGCTGCTCACAGCAAAGCCCTGCTCTGTGTCTGCACTGTGATGCCTGACAGAGGCTTGTCTGTCACACCAGGAAACGAGACTTCTCTAGTGAGGTCCAGCGGAGGCACACCTGATATGGCAAAACATCCTAGTTTAAAAAAAGAAAAATATATCAACATTTCAAATAGCCTTGAGGACCCGTGGTACAGAGAAGAGTTGATAAAATTCTCCCTCCTTCTATGGACTCTGGACAGCCAGCCACTAGTTGAACTTGAACAAACCCACGTGCCTCAGGTTCTGTTGTGGCTCACGATTAGCCAAACTGGAGCCACCAGGGAGGCTTGGCTGCGTCTGCATCGGGAACCCCTCGGGCCTGGTGTAGACCTTCTGCCCCTCATCTCAGGCTGCGGGGACCACCTCCCAGGAGGGTGAGTGCTGGGATCTGCATCCTCAAAGCCCCTGGGTGTGGTTATCACCAGGTCAGGTCACCCTGCCCTGGCAGAGTTCTGGAAGATGCGAGGGGTGATCTCACCTACGGCTACATCCTAGGGGACTGGGAAATTGTGTCCAGAGGGAGAGAACACTAGCTGGTGAATGTCCACACTCAGGCTCCTGCACCTTGCTAGCCTGTGATGCTGTCACCGGTTTAACCACAGTGTCTATTATTTACCACAAGGCAGCAACAGACTACATGCTGTCCACCTAATACCTCTCTGAGTCCTCAGGACACCCTGTGAGGGAGATCACGGGACCGGTAGATGGCACAACCAGGCTTTTGAGCCCAGGCTTCTGCTCCAGTCTTTGTCTCAACCATCATGCCATTCTGCCTTCTCCATGAGTTCTGAAGGGGTAACCACACCTCCCACTCCCCCCACACCACCTTCACTTTGACATGAGCATTAAGAGCCCCCGCCCCCGGAAGCCCTCAGACCTGGGGCTGCTGGAGCAGGTGTGCCAGCCAGTGTGGGTCCTGGCCGGCCAGGGCTTCTGTCCTAGGAAGGGCTCGATAGGTTCAGGATTGAAGTTGCTCCCCTGGCAAGGTCTCTGGGGTCCAGACTGCCTGTGGCGGGGGGAGGGAGGGGGCGAGGCAGCCCAGTGACACCGCACAGGCCACCTCTGAGGCTCCCACAGGGCCTCAGGCTTCCTTGCCTCCCAGGCCTGCAGATTTCAGCATCTTGCTGCTTTTAACGGTGGGAGGCCCCAATCTGGGCTGCCCCATGTGGTTGTGAAAGCTTTGCCTGGGTCAAGGAGCAAGCAGGGGGTCAATATCCTATTGTCCAGGTTCAAAGTTCATGGGCCTGACGGGAAAAGGTCCTTTCTCTTACTAGACAAAGGTATCTGTGAACCCGCAGGCTCTCACAGGTAACTTCTCTCCCTCAGGCAACAAGGACCATGCTTTCTGGATCTGAAATCTGGATTTGAACTTGGACAAAGGAAGTACTGATTTATGAATCTAGAAATGAGGAAATCCTAACAGTTGAAGAGCATTTGGGTTGTTCTAGTTTGGGGTGATTATGAGTGAAGTCACCATATCCGTACCATGGAACACTACTCAGCAATAAAAAGGAGCCTGCTGTACCCACAGCTTGGATGGAGCTCAAAGGCAGACTCCTACATGAAAGAAGCCAGACCCAAAAGGCTCATGGTATATGATTCCATTTACAGGACATCTGGAAAAGGCAAAACTGTCAGGACAGAAAGCGGATCAGCGGTTGCCAGGGGCTGGGTAGGGAGTAGGGTTTCGACTACAGAGGGGCCCCGGGGAGTTTTCAGGGTGCTGAAACTGACCTATGGTGTATTTGTGATGGTGGTTACATGGCTGCTTGCGTTTGTAGAAGAATTGTACGACAGTGAGTTTTGCTGTATGTAAAATAGATCTTAATTTAAAAAAAAAAAAAGAAAAAGAAAAAAATTACATTTCCTTTTCTGTCTCTTTTTCCACTCGTGTTGACCTTAACACAAATTTGAATATTAACCAATTTGACTTAGTGGATATTTCCAAAGTGCCTCCTGTGCGCCAGGCCCTCTGCTTTGCCCAGAGAAGGGAGTGGTACCCTGAAGCCTGAGCCCACTCGGGGACCTCCCCACCCCCATCCCTCTTCAGCCGTCATCAGCCCGTGCCTCCTCCCACACCTCCCAACACACCTGCTGAGGCCCAGTGCACCCCTATTTCCCTTTTAGGGGACTCTGGATCGCTTCAGCCTAACGCTGACTGATGTGGGTCAATCGGTAACTATGTGCTGAAATACTGGAATTTCTGAGACATTTCCATGGTTTATGGGACCATAATATTTGAAGTGGGAACCTGGGAACCATCCTTGACACCTCCCACCTCCTGGTCACCCCACCTCTCCATGCTCCACACAGTGGCGGGCGGGGGGGTGGTCACAAACAACCAGGCAGGTGGCCCGTGGGGGCTCAGGCCTAACTATGTGTCTTATCAGTATGAATTCTATGTCACAACTTTTGGGGAGGGCAGTTGGCAATGTCGTCGGGGGTTTTTTTTTGTTTGTTTGTTTTCACTGACCCCAAGGTGCCCTGGACTATTGTGCAAAAAATCAATCCACTGGCTCGTCCTGTTGGTCTTCCTTCCTGAATGTCTTCGCACCTTCCTTCCCCAAGGCCGCTTGTTCCAGGCCCTATACCTCTCACAGGGACCCCTGCACCGGCCTCCCAGCTGACCCGCGCCGCCTCTGTCCCTCACACTGCCGCCAGAGGGATATTTCGGACACCAGAACCCGACAGTCTGCTCCCTCAAAATCGCTGGCACATGAGGAACCCATGCCAATCCATTAGGAAAAGACAAAAGGCCCATTAGGAAAACATGCCAAAAAAACATGAAAAAGCAGCTGTCCTATGAAAAAAGAAATACAAATAGCAAACACATATAAAAAGATTCCTAACTGCATTTACAATTCAATAAGTGAAAATCAAGCATGTGATACTGTCTCCCTCTCCCACCACAGCGGGGGGAAAAGAAAATGGAACAATTTGTGGGTATGGGTGGTAACGTGGCGGGGGGGGGGTGTCTAGGAGTCTCTCGCATGTCGTGTGGGTATGGTGACAGGTGTGGCACATTGGTGAAACTTTTGGAGGGTCATCGTGAGGGATATCGCCTTCCATCCAGGACCCACTGCTAGAAAGGGGCCCACGGTTTGTACTCAGAACACTTCGTCATGTATGATACACCTGCTGTACGACAGAGGTGTGGGGAGGCTTCCTCCCACGGTGTTCACCAGGGCAGAGGCCTGGAAATAAGATGCCCGCCAGGAGGGGAGAGTCGAGTCACTAATGCTCTGTCCACACTGTGAAATGCTCCACAGACATTAAGAAGAATGGAGAGGGACCAAGGTGACACTGAGTCGGGAAAAGGAGCTACAGATGTCCACTGTTGGAACCATTCCTTTGGGTGCAACTCTTGAAAAAGCATAGGCTTATCCTCACAAGTATACGCATGGAAAAATTTCTGGAAGCACACACCAAAACCCTCCAAAATGAAATTGCGTTTGGCGAGAGAGACAGGTGTGGAGGAGGAGGCTTTCTCTTTTCACTGCGTACTTTATTATTCTGCTTGGATTTCTGATCGTGTGCACGGCGTGTTTTACTTTTAAAAATGTCATCGGGAAATATCTGGGTGGTGGGATTTGAGGCCGATTTAGTTTTCTTCTTTGTACTTTTCTATATCAAAAAGAATCAAAATCAATGTGTTTAAATGTTGCAAAACAAACAAAAACTTTTGCTACCCTGGGGATAAAGTCCATGCTCCTGCGCTCTCACTGGGAGGTCCTTTGGCGCCAGCGGCTGCTTCCCCTCCAGTCTCCCGACTCCTGGGTCCGCCACAGCCAGCCCCATCCGCTTTCCACGCCCCAGAGCCCCTTGCTCTCTCTTACCTCTGGGCCTTTGGCCATGCTGTTCCATCCACCTGGAAAACTCAGCCCCTCCAACTGCCTCTTAATTTTGCTTTTTTCCTCCTTCAGCCTGGCACCAGGCGCCTGCCCATGCCCCCTCCCCCGCTGCTCACCGTCTCGCCCTGCCTGGCTGGCTCCCCAGCACCCTGGCCTCACCTCTGTCAGGCCGTTGCTCCTATCACGCCGTGAGGCCTCTTCCGCCCGTCAGCACCCCCCCCCCCCCCCCCCCCCCCAATCACTACCTCGCAATGGCCTGGAAGGTGAGGACAGGCCCTGGTTCACCGACAGCGTCCAGGGCCCAGCTCTATGCCTGGCACATGGTGGGTTTCAACAGCGATTGCTGACGGAACTGACAGATGATTTCCTGAAATAAACGAACGCACAGCTGGCACCCAGGCTCGGCTCTCGAGCAGGCCTGTTAGTGGGGCTGGATCCCGGGGCCTCAGGGCCCGCCGAGGCAGTCTGCAGGGGCAGACAAAGTAACCCGCAGCAGCGCCGCCCGCTCACTCCACGGTGGCTTTTATTTCCTCTTTGGTGGTGCCAAGTCCCTGAACAAATATTTTCCTGGAGCGGAGTTGCGGCTTAGCTCCCGGCCCTAAGCGCTGGAAACACCGCTGCGCCGGGCAGCTCCCAGGACTCCGAGGAGGCGCGGGGTCCGGCTGCAGCTCCGGGCCGAGGGTCATCGGGACGCCTCCGCCCGGTACCCACCCTCCTGGCCGGCGCACGGGCCCTGCACCGGGCTGCCGACCCGGGAGGCAGCCAGCTTGATCTTGTTCGGCCCACGGCTGGGAAAGGCTTTAGCCCTGGGCCTCTCTGCCCATAAATTAGAATCCTCTGGGATCCCGAAGAAAACGTAGGCCATGTGGGCCTCCCTCGTTTTTTTGCTGAAAAAGCTACAGTGGGGTTTAAAGGAACTAATTAGAATCTCAGAAGCCCTTTTAAAAGCCTCCCTCCCCACCTTAACTTTCTTATTGCAGAATAACATACACAGAATACGCTCATCTGGAGCTTATAGCTTGATGATTGCCTTACGTATGCATACACCCCTGTAATCACCACCTACATCAAGCCAGAGAACCTTCCAGAGAAGCTTCCTTCATGTTCCTGCCTTGCCAATCCCACACCCTCAGCAGAAGCACCACGGGCTTTTATTACCATCGATTAGCTTTGCCTGTTCCTGAACTTTATATAAATGGAATCATGCCATCGGGGCTCTTTTGTGTCTGGTTTCTTGAGCTTAACGCATTGCCTGTGATACTCATCTATGTTGTACGTCGAACAGCAGCTGGTCCTTTCTTTGACTGCGGAGGAGTATTTCACTGCATCAGCGTGTCGCCATCTAGTTCTCCGTTGTCCTGTTTGGGGTTTGTTTCCACGTTCGGGCTCTGTATGGTGAATGAAGCCTCCAGCGGACGCGAGCCCTCGTTCCGCTTGGATTAGAAGGAAGCTACAGGTTTCTCTTCGTCAGATTCTGCTCCGCAACGCACGCGTCCATTGGCACGCTCTCCAGCCGCCTGGAAGAGTTCCGGGCGCTCCACGTGCTCCCCAGCTATCGTCCATCTCTAATGTGAGCCTCTGTTGTGGGGTGCGGGGATGCCTTGCACCGTGAATAAGCTTCGAGCTTGACTTTCAGAGCAAGACAGCAAGAAGCTCCAGGTGGCTACAGAGAGCACCCTAAAGGCAAAGACTCCCTTTCCGCAGTGAGCGCATGCCTCATGCTGGGTCATAATAAGGCGTCTGCCCGCAGGAGGCACCCAGGGTAGCAGGAAGCCAATGTGGAAGCACACACCTAGGTGATGTGGTGAGAGGTGCCAAGAGGAGTAACCCAGAAGTTCAGGGGCACAGAGGCCTCCGTGCCTCTCCTTAGAGTTGTGAGCCCAGGCTTGAAGCAAAGCAGGTATACGATAACACGGCCAAGGGCCTGATTTGGGAGTGCGTTCACACGCACCCCCGCACTCCGCCAGCAGGTGTAGAGCTGGTGATGCTCAAAGAAGGCACTAGGTGACAGGGTGCTATGATGCTGGGAAGGGGGGGCATGGAGGGAGAAAGCCAGGTGAGAGCTGTGATCAGGCCAGGAAGAGCTGGCAGGATCCCAAGCCCCTCCAGGGTCCCCTGGCTCAGGGCCCTCCCCTTCCGCTTCTGCAGCTCTGGGAACCAGAGCTCAGGTCTTCCAAGGCAGCCAGGCTGCCTCGCTCTTGTGCCAGGCTGGATAGAAGGGGGATGGGGGGGGGTTGCTGACGGAGACAGAGGTGGAGAGCAAGCCTCGGAGCAGGGGGCACAGCCCCACACTCCTCTCTGCGTGGTAGTCCCCTGCAGACCCATTTAAAAGAAGACTTTTTCCCCAGATGCTTCTTGGGGTCCACCTACCAGAAATGCCAACCTGGGAGGTGGCATCAGATGACCCCCCTGAGGCCCAGCAGTGGGCTTGCATCACCTCTGCCCCCCATGACCACCCGCTCAGAGGACAACCTTCACTCCACGTGAGAAGTGCACCTGGGGAGGGCAAGGTGAGGCCCAGTGAAGTGGGGACAGGCCTCACAGGTTCTGCCAGTTTCACCTCTGAACAAGTTTTCAAACCCAGCTCCTCCTCCCCATCTCTTTGCTGTCCCGGGATTCAACCTCACATCCCTCTGGTTCCCGGATCTGCTCGCTCCTCAAAGACCCACAGAGAAGTTGCAGGTGACTTCTCACCATATTCCAGCATCGTCTCTTCCCACACCTGTTTTCATGCCTCATCAGCATGAAGCCTCTTGAGTCCATAAACAATTTTTTAATGTTTATTTATTTTTGAGAGAGAGACAGAGCGAGAGCAGGGGAGGGGCAGAGAGAGGGGGACACACAGAATACAAAGCAGACTCCAGGATCAGAGCTGTCAGCACAGAGCTTGACGAGGGGCTCGAACTCACAGACCTCGAGATCATGACCCCTGAGCCGAAGTCGGACGCTTAACCAACTGAGCCACCCAGGCGCCCTTTGAATCCCTATTTTTGCCAAAGCTGGACCTTCTGCCTGAAATGCCTCCCACCCCCACCCCCATTTGAGATGCCTCTGTCCTTCAAGTGCCACCTCTGGGTACCTCTCCCAACCTACCCACACTGAGCCCCCTACCATGACGTCCCTGAGAGGAGCACGGAGCATCTTTGTTCTGGATGTGAAGGTACAGGGTAACCTTGTGGTCTGGAGCAAACCTGAGAGGCAAGCGAGGCAGAAAGTGCAATTTAAAACAGAAACTGGCTTAAATTAAGAAGGTGACAATCGATTTAGGAGATGGCTCACTCGTCAGTTGAGGAAAGAACTTGTAAGAACTCTTGGTGGAAAATTCAAGGAGCCCTCATCCCCACACAACGTAGGAACACATGGCCAGGCGCACCACGGTGAGATGTAAAGGTGAGGAAAAAAGGACACATCACTCCTTGCTCCATTCCCAGCAGAGGGGGGCAGGGGGTCTTGGAAACGCAGAAAAGAGGGGAGAAGGGGGTCAAGGTGGTGGGAAGCAGGGCAGCAAGCTAAGGACTGAGAAGGGCAGGGAGAAATCCCCTGAGGCTGGGGTGCCTGAGAAACTTGAATATGATGTTAACCCCCTTCACATTTTCGCTTGTCTGTTAGGTTCACTGAGTGAACCTGGTTTTATGGCACCATCCTGTTTGGGTAATGCCTTCTGGTGGGGGTGCTCCCGGCGGGAGCACAGAGCACCCCACGGCCGGAGCACCCCACGGCCAAAGCACGGAGCACCACACGCTGGAGCACAGACCCAGAAAGGGAATTAGCAGAGCAAGAGAAGCCGTGGGCAGCGGCACAGCTCTGCCATTTAGAGATGATGGGAGCAGGTGGACGCTGGGTCTTGGAACCTTGCAGGTCCCATGTGGAAGGGACGTCGAGCCCTCTCAGTCCTAGTGCTGCCTTCAGTGTGTGCACGGCCCACTGTGGACTCCGGGGCCAGGCTGCCTGCGTCCAAACCCAGCTCCGCTGCTCACTGACGTGTTGCTTCCTCTGTGTGCCAGTTTGTGTCTGTGAAGGGGGCACACGGTAGTGAGGTCTCAGAGATGGGTTAGCTGTCGGTGGTGGATGAAATAACCCAGGTGTGGTGTGGAGCAGCCCCTGGCCCATAGTGAGCTCAGTAGAAGTGTTAATATTCAAGTTGCCTATTTACAACTGTAAATAGGGGCTGGCAGAAAATAGGCATTCAGTGTTTTCAACGTAGAACAAACGGATGAGCTAAGGTCTTTGTCTCAGCCTCCGAACACTGAGCACAGTATGTCGGGGAAAGTATAATTCACTCTGCAATGCCGCCCAGAGCCTGCTGTCCCCACTCCACCCACAGGTGCAGGGCCCTGGAAGGAATGGTCCCTCTTGCCCTACATTCCCAGGACACACCTGGGGTTCAGGATAGCACCTGAAGCCAGGGGTTCCGATGCCAGGAGCCCCAGGCAGGGAGACCGGCCACAGAGGGGCAGCTGAGGGGCTGGGTGGCAGCCTGGATGGGACTCTAAGGGGAGGGCAGCCAGGTGCCCTCAGGACACTGGGCTCCTGCCGTGCATTGTGCTTTTTCGACTTCCAAAATTTTCACTGTAGTTTTTCCATGTAGACATTTTTAGGCTTTTGGCACTTTGCTGGGGAGCGTTCAGGTGTTGCATGACAATGAGTGCACAGAGTAGCTAGCAAACTTTCAGTCAATAGGAAGCTCTCGTGTCCACAAGGTAGGGAAGGATCTAGGAGAGCAAGAAAGACGATCTGGGCAGGAGACAGAGACCCCTGGGAGGAAGTAGGACAACCAAGGCCAGACAGAGGGGGGACACAGCACTCCCTCACTGCAGAGGGACTGGCACTGATCCTACTGTTCCCCACCGAGGCACATCACAGCCCAGAACCAGTCTCTCTCCAAGAAAGTGACAGGGAAGGACATCGCCAGGCCAAGAAGAGACTCAACCACCGCCACAGCCCAAAATGACAAGTGCTGTTTATTACAGTTCCATGAATGGGCCCAGCCACAGGCTCAGCCCATCCCAGGGAGGAGCAGAGATGAGCAGTCACAGACCCCTTCCCCATCCCCCGAGTCTTGTCCAATCACACACTCCGGGCAGAAAGTCTCAGTATGGAACACAGAGCACGGGTTCCCTTTGCTTGGCGGAGCATCTCAGAGTCATAGATGGCCCCCCTCTTGGAGCGTCCAACAGAGCAGCGGGACGTTGTCAAACAGGCGAGCGTGGGAGTTCCCAGGAGGACTGGGCTGGAGGCTCTGGTCCTAGCAAAGGTGTGAGAGGAGGTCTGTCCAAGGTGTCCGAGAGCAGGCCTTGGCCCCAGGCTTCTGCGGGGCCAATGGCCTCAGGTAAAGCTGTGCCAAAGCCATCAAAGCTTCGTAAGCCATTCAGGAGACAGTGCGTCGAGGTTGGCAACACAGAAATTCATATCAGGCCTTATGTAACCTTGGCTGAACCTACCGACCTCCAGCAGAATTTCAGCAAAGACGAAAAACAAAAAGGAAACAAATCAGAGGGACTCTGGCCGCAGCATCCCTCCCCACGAGAAAGATAAAGGCATAGAGTTTTTAGCCAAGTCTCCCAATATCATTTGTGTTTAGAGAAAAGGCTGGTCCACACAGCCAGCACAGAGAGAAGAGGCAAAGGCAAGTAGAGTTCACATGACTACTTTATATTAAAGTTTATTACATTTGGAAAATCTACTGTACAGGGAAAAACCCATTGGATTAAGTAGAGTTTTGCCAAAAGCAAAAGACTATCTCTCTTTGGAATATTCCTGATTCCAGCCCAGGGGGCAGGGCCACAGGAGCTAATCAGAGGTGAACCTGGTCGTACGTGGAGCAGCTCCATGCCAGGTGTGCCCAGGCCCCTCTCATCACCTTCTGGAAGAAAATGTGCCCCAGAGACAGCACCAAAGGAAGGGCTCGGTCTTCAGGAGATTCTCTGGGGCCACTACCACCTCGCTCACCCCACAGTCCTCTCTTCTCGGTCCCCAGCTTGAGGTGCCGGGATTCCGTCCTCACACAGCTCAACATCGCGGCAGCCTGGGCCACGGCAGCGACCCCGAGTCCGTGGACACAAGCGTGACCGCTCCAGACGTGACTGCCCACGGCTGCCAGGATCAGCCAGCCCCCCAATGGGGCCACCCGACAGACATTCCATACCCTGTTGCACACGTGAGTGACAAACTCAGAGACAACACACAGACTAGGCCTACACGTTGGCTTCCAGATTTGGTTCTCCTAGTTAAAAAAAAAAACAACAACAACAAAAACAGTCTTCTTAACCCTGATGCTGTCTCCTCGCCGTAGATTAGGGAAGCAAGATGGGGGTAACCAAATCAACTTACTTAACTTACCTCGGGAGTAACCAAGTCTACTGGGCTATGAACAAAGAAACTAGAGGAAACATGTGCAAAAACAAGTTGGTATCTAAATGAGACCTCCCCGCAAAACGTCGCTCTGATGGAGCTCCGAACTCCTCTCCCTGCCACTCAAGGGTGGAAATGTGCCCCCAGACCACTGGTCTCCACCAGCAAGTGCGACAGATGGGCCAGCCCTCGGCCAAGCGGGCCATCCAGGTCCAAAGCAGCAGGGTCCCCTTTGTCTCCAGAATCGGGTCCGGGGAGGGGCTGCTCCAGGTTGGAGAAACTGAGTCAGAATGATGAGATGCCAGGTGCTGGCGGTGGCAGAAAAGTCACGTGCGAGAAAGCCCTTGCGCCCAAGTCTCCAGGCAGAAGTCAGAGAAGCAGAGGAGAGCCCCCAGCGTGCCCCGGAAGTCCGTGGGCAGGGAGCCGGGGAGGTGGCATGGTGGCAGGGCCTGCAGTTCTTCGTGGAAGAGGCAAGTGGGGGCCTAGCGAGTGGCAGGGGCAGGAAGAGCCCTGTCCCTGTCAGGCGTAGAACTCCTCCTGTTTGCTGGGCTTCTGGTAGGCCCCGCCATTGGCTTGTTTCGGCTCCTCCAAGGAGTAGCTGCCCTCGTCCTTCTTCTTCATCCGGTACAGCATGAAACCCACCAGGCACACGGCGAAGATGAGCCCCACGAGGCCTCCAGCGATGACCCCTGTTGGGGGGTGGGCAGGGAGGCCGGCTCAGCTCAGTTAGACAGTAGTTCCCTCACACCGGGCAGCCCCCGAGGTGGCCGCGCTCAGCCCCACTCCAGCGCCCCGACCCCCAAGCAGCGGTATGCACCCCCCTACCACCCACCTGAAAGGAACTCACCTCCCAGCACTTCCTTCCGGTCCAGGAGGCCCTGGGAGGCCCCCGTGGCCCCACGGTCCACTGGGGGCTGATTCCGCTGGTCGGGCTCCACAGCGGCCACGGCTGTGTTCTCCCCAGATATGTCAAAGGTGAAGTCCTACGGGAAGGCAGGGACAGTTGCAGGCTGCGGAGGGCCACCACCAGCAGCAGCATCCAGTTTTATTTGTAAACCCAGAAGCAGCTCAGGAGTCCCTGGTCACCGCTGCCACCAGCTCAGACACACCCAACCCAGCCCTCGGGGACCCCAAAGCGGGACACCTCTCACCACATCACACCAGACCCTGGCTGGACTGTGGCAGATATCACAGCAAGTGAGACAAAGCACTTGTATTTATATGAAAATAAATAGGCTCATTGTAATGTAAAGTGTAAAATGACCATGACTCTAAGATCTAAAGAAAGACCTGGTAGAGCTTCTCCCCTGCCCCGCAGCAGGGGCCCTGCTTAAGTTTGGGAAGCCCTGTTTTAGGGGATCTTGAAGGACTCCTTTGCTCAGGTCTCATATTTAGTCTCTCCTGCTCTGGGCTCGGCCCTGGAGGCAGGGGGAAGGTGGGACCGCGTGAGCCTGTCTTCCCGGCGGGGAACAGGACACGCTTAAGGGGCACAGGGTGTTGAGTGTGCCAGATGACCAAGCCAGCGGTACTAACGTCCCAGGAAACACAGAGGACACCAGTGAGCACTCACCTGCTCCCCAGAGCCCTCTCCTGCTGGGAGCTGAGTGGAGACCCCATCCTCAGCAGCCTTCTCAGTGGCAGAAGGACCACGGTCCTCCACGCTGGGCGCGTGAGAGTCGAGCTGGCTGGGTCCTGCAGGAGCTGAGGTCTCATGGTGGTCAGGCTGCATGTCCCTGTGGGGATGGGAGGTGACAGGCCCCTGGGCCGTGGTGGCTCTTGCTGTTGATGCCTGGTGAGTGGTCGGCGGTGGCGTGGTCTCGCCGGGTGGGTGGGTGGTCTCCTTCTCCCTGGCCGTGAAGCCAGGCTCCACCTCTGCCGGGAGCACTGCCTCTCTGTCCTCAGGCCTCTCTCCAGCCGGCAGGATGGACGTGGAGGTGGCGGTGTTATCTGTGCCGCTGGGCTCTGGGGCTGTGGGCACGGCCGTCAGGAACTCCGTGCCCTTCCAGGTGGATGAGGGCTGCTGTGACAAGGTGAGATCTTGCAGAGCACCTGCAGGCCCAGAGGCAGAGCTTGTTGGAGTGGGGGACGCCCAGACCTCGGGCCCAGCCAGGCTCATGCAGTGAGGAAGGCCTGGACAAGGGCCCACGGCTCTGACTCCCAGGCCAGCCTAGCGAACCCTGTTGTGAGAAGTGGTTTCCCCAGGGCAGAACGAGCTGAGGCTAAACTCAGCTTTGGAAAATGGACAAGGACAGCTGCTCTTTTCTGCTGCACGTGCCTGCGGACAGCCTGGTCCCTGGAACCATGAGACATCAAGGCCGTCTGGGAAGGAACTTTTCCTGTGGCTAATGAAGCTCGTTCCCTGGGTGGGGGCACTCTCAGGGCCTGAATGCCTTGTCCCCGGTGCACACTCCTCTCTGGCCCCCTCCCTGTTCCACCTGCCCTCTCCCCAGAAAGGCTCAGCCTCCCCCCTCCACCCAAGAACAGAGGCCTGCATCCTACCTTCCAGCTCCCAGGCCCCTACCTCGGCCACTTTCCCCACGGATGGCCTCAGCCCTCTTCCAAAATCCCGGTCAAGAACACCTCCTCTGGGAGGCCTCCATGGCCACCTCTAGCTCAAGGACTTCACTCCCCCAGGGAAAGGGGAAATAGGGGGAGATAAGGGACATTTATGGAAGATCTACATGCCACCAGGCTTTATGTTACCTTACAGCTCCCAACAATCGTATGAAGTCAAGACATATTCCCATTTTACAGATGAGGAAATAGAGGCTCGGAGAAGTCCACCTTTCCAAAGGTTGCCCAGGGAGTAGAGAGAAGATGAGCCCAAGTCTGTCTGCAGCAGGCAGTCCCCAGGGCTTCCTGGAACCCCAGCATTCACTCCCGCAACCCATACATGCCTTTTCCTTGCAGCGTGGACCCCATTCTCTTCCCTAAAATCACCCTTCAGACCCTGCCGGGGGGCTGCCTGACCGCCACCCCCAGCTCATGGCCCGCTGCCATCTTGGGATGGGGCCCCCATGTCAGCTCACCTGCACCTGAGCCAGAGAAGTTGTCAGAGTCATCCCCAGAGCCATCCTGATCTTCAGGGGGCACATTTGTGGCCACTATTTGCTGGAAAAGGATCAGAAAAGGGTATGAGTGGAGGCCTGGCCAAGGCCCTACTACTCTGGGGTCCCTGTCCTAGACAGCTGAGTGAGCTCCCCCACCACACACATATAGAACAGGAAGGAAACCCTTGTGTGTGGCTCTGGAACCCACAGCTCAGGGCCACCCTCTGGTCCCCGCCACACCCCTGAACGCTATGATGACACAGCCCTGTGCTAGGTACTAGGGGTGCAGAAACACCTGAGGGGGGCAGGGCTCTTGTCCCAAGAGGCTCAGTCTGGTAAGGGAGCCCCAGACCTCTCAGAAAAGCAGACAGAAGATGCCATTACTCGGAACACAGGCTGTGGCCACAATGGGACCCCGTCAGCTCACCCTACACTGAAAACCAGGTCTTGGGGCCATTGGCCAGGGAGCCTCAGGGGCCAAGACAGGTTTAAGAGCCTCAGGAACAATCCCCCAACACCCTGACTCCAGAGAGACATTCCAAAGCATGCTGAGCACCAGGGTATGGACACTGAGGGCCTCACGGGGGGGTGAGGGCAGGGACGGGCACGGGTAAGTCGTCTGTGCTGAGGCAGGGCTGGCCACGCAGGACACATGCTTCTTCCCACACCTGGTCTGTTTTCTCATCCACAGGAAGGACAGGACGCAGACCCACTTGGGGAAGGAAGGACAGGGTGCCCATTAGGCTGGCGACAGATGAGACTGATCTAAAGGAGGCCCTGCACTCAGGAGGTGGCGACAAATGAGCCACGAGCCTGGAATGGACCCCGTGTACAAACAGCTGTCCCAGGAATGCTGTCTGCCTGGTCCGGCTGAGAGGCTGCAGGTGCCAGAGTGCAAACACCTCCCCAATTCCTGAGACAGGAGCTGCACCAGCAGACCCAGAGAGCGGGGCTGGGAGGAGGCAGGGCGCACCACACACGGCCGAGCAGGCCTGCGCGCGAAGCTGGAGGAGGGTGGTGTGGGGGTACGGAGAGCTCCCAAATACTAGTTCCAGAACAGCGGTTGGAGAAGAGAAGACCCAACAAGCCAGGTGGCAGGAAGGGTAGCGATGAGTGTCCGTTCAGCAACACGACCTTGGCCCAAATGAGTTTGTGATACACCCATCTCGAGGGCCCCAGTGTCAGGGGCCAGAACAAAGAAAGAACAAAG
Source organism: Panthera uncia (assembly GCF_023721935.1). NCBI lineage: Eukaryota > Metazoa > Chordata > Mammalia > Carnivora > Felidae > Panthera > Panthera uncia. Next base: position 24,609,099 of record NW_026057579.1, on the reverse strand, counting down.
AGGCAAAGCAGCACAGTTCAGAGTACCCAGCGTGGCCCTGAGGACATCACGAAACCTCTTAGGGCCTCAGTCTCTCCATCTGTAAAATGGAGACAGTAGTAATATCTACGATTCAGGATGGCTGCAAAAATTCAAGGAGGTTATACACATAAAGAACCTAAGGGAGCCTGGCGTGCAGTAAACTCCCCACCAACAAGGGCCACTGCTCTAACCCGGGGAGCCAGCGCGGCTCAGCGCGGGAAAGAGGATTCTGGCGCCTGCCTAGGGATGGAGGCGGCAGAGAGGCAGAGATGGGTGGAAGAGGGGCGGGAGGGAGCCAGCTCACAGGAGGCTCTGTGCAGACTTGTCAGAGGCAGGTTCCGCCCAAGGCTGGGCTCCGGGGAGTGGGCCTCCGCAGCGGGAGAGGCATCGCCACATCCTGGCCACAGGCCACGGAGTTTCACCCTTGAAGGAAGCAGAGCAAGGAGAGCCGGACAGGACCTTTGGCCTCCCGAGGCTGCCTGGGGCAGAGCTGGCCCAGGTGGAGCCTCCGCTTCCAGGAGCTCAGGTCAGGAGGGAAGCTTCAGACATGTGTAGAAACCACCAGGCTAGAAATACCACTGAGCTTCCTCTGAAAGTACAAAACCCAAACCCTACCTCTTCCTCACCCCCCGAAGAAAAAGGTTTTGGCCCAAGAAGGGCCTGTCTGAGCTGTCACGGCCCATCTAAATGAACTGGCACGGTCCCTGCCCTCTGCCTGCACCGCAGGCCACATCCTGTCTACACTGTCCCCAGGTGGTGCTTCCTACACCTGTCCTGTCTCCACCGAGCTTCGAAGCCTCCCCTAAACCTTCCGTAGCAAAGAATACTGCCCACCAGGCAGGCAGAGTGGGTCCCCTCACCCCCACATGCTCCCATCCCAGGCCCACAGCGGACTGCTTCCAACAGCCTGGCGGGGCAAGGGGAGGCCCAAGCATTCAGGGGACCCCCACCCACCCATACTTACTGAGACCCCACTTCCCTCTTGCCCACTGCCTCTGCCTTCCCTCAGCTTTCCTGAGGAGGCCCTAGGAGACCAGCAGCGACCTTTCCCAATGCACTGATTCCATCCCTTAGAGATGCTGCTCGACATGGCACGGAGTCAGGGCCCGGCCAGACCAGCCTCAGCTGCACACTGTCATGAGAGCCATATCTGCCAGCAGAAACCAGAGTCTCCTGTTTCACAGATGAGGGGATGCAGGCCTACAGAGGACTCCATGCACTGGGACCATGTCACCCTTGGAGGCAAAAGCCAGGGAGGCCCGGCCTCTCACCTACAGGGAGAAGCCTCAACAGGTTAGCAGTTTCCCAAGAGCTGGGCCTCTTTCACCACTTGATAAGACTTTGGATCTGCCCGGTCCCTAAAAACAATTTGTTCCCTCAACTCTACTCAGCTTATCCCTCCGCGATCTTGTTTACACAACAAGCTCTTAAGCAAACGCTTTCTCTACTGAAACCAGCTCCTTGGCCTCGGGGGCAGCCCCTCCCTCTGAGGGCTGGGTCTCCATCAGGGGAAGGGCTGCAGTGACCTCCCAATCCCCTCCAGCTTGAACCTGTGCTGGCCTCAGCTCCCTGGGGAGGAAATCAGCAGAAACTGCTGAGTTTGAACTTGGATCACTAGGTGCCAGCTGACTCCAGCATTCTGGGTGAGACTTCCAGTTTCACTTAGGCCACTGTGCTAAGAGCCTGTGGCCAGCTGCCCCCAAGGCCTCATTCGGGGCTCTCCTCAGCACTGCCTGACCTGGGTCCTTCCCAGACCATGTGGCCACAGCTCGGAGCTGCTCGGGGACAGGTGGGCCCGCCTTGGAACCTGCTTCAAGCTGCCTGAGAAGGTGAAGGCCAACCATCTCATACCTTTTTTCTTTCTTTCTTTTTTTTTTTTTAAAGTTTATTTATTTGTTTTGAGAGAGAGCGAACATGCTTGCACAGGGGAGGGGCAGAGAGAGAAGGAGAGAGAATCCCAAGCAGGCTCTGCAGTATCCGTGTGGAGCCTGATGCTGGGCTTGAACTCACAAACCGTGAGATCATGACCTGAGCCGAAACCCAGAGTCAGACACTTCAGCCACCCAGGCACCCAGCTCATACCTTTAATGGGGCCCTTTAACCTCTGCAAATCCTAGGAAAATCCACTTTTCATATAACAAATCAAAACCCTGAGGGGCTTTGACCTGGGGTCAGGGCTCCAGCAGATCAGGAAAGAAGGTATGAAAAACTGAGGCATTCTCTGACACTGAGAACACTTTCCACCCCTTTCCACCTTTACCCTTCTATTTGAGGCAGACAGGCTTGAGATTAGCATCTCCCCCAGATAAGGAACTGAAACAGACAAGGTGATGGACTTGCCCAAGGCCACGGAGCAGTGTGCCACGTGCTCTGCTCACCTACGTCCCTCTCCCTCTGGCCCATCTATTTTAAGATGCCTGTCTTTCCAACACAGCCACAAGCTCCAGGAGCCACGAGATGAGCGCATCACGGAGTAAAAATTCCTGACCACTACCCCAGCAGCCGAGGGGACCTCAATGCCAGCCCAGACTTCACAGGTTGACAGGGGAGGGCATGGACAAGCATCGGGTCAGAGCTGCCAGGGGCTGGGAATCTGCATCAGGCTGCCACCCGCCATTCCCAAGGACAGAGGGCTGGGAGAAGAGCTTCAAGAAGCTGTCAAGAAGACAGCCTCAAGCCTCACCCTGCACTGGCCATAAAGAGGGCCACTCTCCTTGGCAGCCTGCATCTGAGTAGCCTGCTTGCCCTGGCCAGCCGAAGGACCCAAGGGACCCAGGCAGCATCCCTCGAAGACACCTTGGGGACAAGAACTCCATAGCAGTGTCACAAGTCAGGATGCCAAGTGGACATCTCAGTGAGGTTCAAGTGAGGACGGTGGACCCAGCCACTTCTAACTCTGGATTGATGGAAGACGTTGTCTGTCCGCCTGCTCCCTGGACTCCCGCCACCCCGTCGACTGCAGCCCATGGGTCCTGTGGTTTCCAACCCACACCTGTGGTTTCCAACCCACACCCTGAATCACTGACATGTGTCACCTGCTGCCTGACTTAAGTGATGGCTAAAGCACAAATCCTTTAGAAAGCGTTACTGAGTTCACAGGATCGCATTGCTCTCTCAACCAACACACTGCTAAAAGTACAGTATCGAGGGGCGCCTGGGTGGCTCAGTCGGCTAAGCGTCTGACTTGGGCTCAGGTCATGATCTCACGGTTTGTGGGTTCGAGCCCCGTGTCGGGCTCTCTGTGGACAGCCTGGAGCCTGCTTTGAATTCTGTGTCTTCCTCTCTCTCTGCCCCTCCCTCACTTGCACTCTGTCTCTCTGTCTCAAAAATAAATAACAAAACAAAAATAAAATAAAAAATAAGTCAAAGTATAGTATCGTGTAAGGAGGATTAAGAGAGTCACATTTTTTAAAGTAATTTTTACCCTTTCAGTTTCTTGGTCAGAACTGTGGATCTAAGGTAAATGGGCAGAGCCCTCCCCCACCCCCCATATACCTAGAGTTCATAACTCTTGGGGTCCGAGGTCTCAGCTGCAGGACCCTAGCCTTTACCCCCCTGCCTGTGCATCAGGATGCCAAACTGACCGAAGGTGAAATCCAAAGCATCACCTTTGTCCAGACCATGGGCTCTTTTCTTCAGGGTCCCTAGGAATCAGCAGGAGACTATCAGAAGTCTTCTGAGCTCCATCCCTGAGGCCGATACAGTGGATCTGGGGCAAAGGCCCAGGACTCTGATGTTGAACAAGGTCCCGGATCCTGTAGGTGGTATGCAGACTACACTTGGAGAACAGTAGTCTGGACAGGAAAATGTCTGACCCAGAGTTGCCCAGGGCCTGGGTGCTGGGGAAGGCAAATCCCTACAAAGGTCCCAAGACTCTCACTCAGGTGCAGTGTTCAAAGAAGAGGCACCAAATAGCAACAGAGCCCTGTAAACAAGCGCTAGGGGCAAACTGATCCAAGAAGGCTCTGGAACATTTCTCTGTACTTCTGATGCATTCACTCCCCACAAACAGTACATCCCAGTACCTGCCTCGTCTGTAAAAGAGCCTCAACATGGAGCTAAGGAAACCCTGAACTTCTAGAGGCATGACCCCTTTGGTTCCTAGGGGTACGAGAAACAGGAGACAAAGCTGAGCCTCTGTCCTGCCTGCCCAGAGTTGCAGGACCTCCTTGGTATCCCAGGCCCGAGGCACTGGCCTGGCAGGAGCAAGCAGGATCTCCCAGGGTGGGCCCACCAGGGAGGGGAGCAGGGGCTGCAGAGCCACTGTGCAGTTTTCCAGGGGAACCTGCCTGAATGGGAGGCAGGGGTAGGGGTCACAGGGGCTAGAGAATGTTGTAGAACACACCACCCCACTCCTTCAGCTCACCCAACACCCTGGTGCCCTATGGCAGTTATAAACATAACTCTGCTTTCCTCATCTGGGGGATCATTTGTACCCCCTCCTATAGCCCTGGCTAACATGGCCTAAGCACAGTCCCGAGAGCCCAGGCAGGTCAAACCCAAAGCATCTTGGACCAAGGGTTCTCAAGGGGAGGAGCAGAGCCAGGGGTGGTAGGGGGAAAGAGCCTGACCAGGGTGGCTGCCCCAGGGCAGGTCTAGCTCTACTGCTCCCTTGCCCAGTACTGCTGACCCGGGCAGCTCTCGGCCTCTCTCTAGACAACAGAAGGGGCTTGGCGGGAGAACCCTAAACTCCCTTAGTGCTCTGACAGGCTAGGCTGGGACCTGGGAGCAGAGGCCCCAACTCCTTGTCAGCAGGGCCAGAGTGGTATAGGGGTGGCCATGTCAGGCTGGGTGGAAGGGGCAGGACCGTGGGCCCGGGCCCAGGAAGACACCGAGCTCCCCTCCTGCCCAGGATATCAGGATAGTAGCAGATAAATCACTTTCTCTCTGAAGGCTTCTCTCCTGACTTGGGAGCTGCCAGGGAGACATGCTTAGGCCACTGAGAGGCACAGATCTCCCCCAGTTTTGGCCTCAAGACCCTGAAATCCACCCTGCTTTAGGCACTCCCAGGAGGAAGGGGCCCCACCAGTGCTTCAGACAGGATCAGCATTTCCGGCCTGACAGGCACAGTGATTTATCAGCTCCGTGTCTCTCTACCAAAACCAAGTCAAGCCTAGACTTGCAGAGGGTGTGATGGGCATGGCCCAGGGCGGCAGGGGCCCAGGGAATGGCAGGTGGGAGACGGGGGCTTATTCTGCCTTCACCCTGAGCACCCATGAGGGCATGTAGGCCCCCAGCCCCCATCGGCACTTCCACTGTGGGGAGCACCTTTCAGGGGACCTCCCAGGGATGTGCCCTTCACCCCATACACACACACAACCCACTGGAGCTGTCCCCATCCTGCCACTCAGACACAGACCTCACCAGCTGGGGGATTCCTGGGCAGGGCTGGGGTACAGGGCAGCATCCATACTGGGCTTTACAGATGGGAAACCGGAGGTCAAGTTTGCAGAGCCCTTTGCCCTGCCCCATTCTGCCCATTTGGAGTACCTGGAGAGGCCAGACTTGTGTTGAGGTGGTGAGGGTCCTGGCAGCCAGTGCCAGCCCCAGTGCCCAAGCCAGGTCAGAACTGCCACCAGCACCCCCATACTCACCCCTCCACAGAGCTGGCACCGCCTCACGGCTCGCGTGCTGGGACTCGACTTAGCCGGGCCCAGCTGAGGGCTGGGTGTGGGGCCGCAGAGCCGGAAGACCCGTTCCTCTGCTTTTCCCCACCTCCAAGAGCCTTGTACCAGGCATGGAGCAAGGTTGCCCAGCCCGGTCCTGCCAGCCTTTGTGGCCAGGGTTGCCCTGGGAGTCAGACAAGGGGTGGCCAGGGGAAAGTGACCAAACCCAATACCAGGAAAACCTGGTTATAGCCTGGGCTCTCTGTTCCCAACTTACTGGATGACATTGGATAAGAATCTCTGTCCAGTTCCCCATCAGTACAATAGGTGATAGTAAGGGGGCTCCTGGTTCCAAGTCTATGGTTGGGAAATCAAGGGGACTGCCCACCTGAGGGGTTGTGGCCCACAAACACAGTGCTCAGCAGGGGGAGGACCCACCATGACAAATAGGGAGAAGGGTACTTGATCACAGTGACTCGGTGTCACTGCCCTCAGCTTCCCAAGGGGGGTTATGGCCTAGGAAGGATGTTAGAGGTGTTCCAAAGAAAGGGGACTCTGGGATGGCAAATGGCACCCCACGAGGACAGAGGGAGTGGCTGAGGCCTCCAGAGCCTTGTACCTCCCGAGCCTTGGCTGTCCTAATGAGGCGGCAAAGACCAGAAGCTCAGTGTTGGATGCCCCAGCCGCCCTCACAGGGGCCCCTTGAACTGCTCTCTAGCTGATTAACCTCCAGATGCCACCGGGCTTGGGGGCCTGACACCTCTGGCGTGTGGGCTTCTAGAGATACCCTCCCCCAGCTCTGTCTAAATAAAGTCTCCTCAAGTTTCACAGGGCCAGAAACTAGTAGCTTTGGACACACCTGCAGCCAGCCGGGGCTCCAGCTGTGCACACAGACAGGGATGGGGGCACTTCCTCACCCAAATTTATCCAATCAGTGTCCCTGCAGTTGCACAGTGTCCCCTTTAAAATGCCTCTGGTAAAACTATCGGGTGCTAGACGCTCACCCTAGAGTATAAATCAGCTCTATACAGGGGAGCAGCTAATTCCAGAACGGGGGCACCGGGGGTGGGTAGGAGCCCTGGAGGATGGGAAAGGACTGCAAGAGAGGCCGGGAGATGCCAAGGGCACATTTTTTAACTTGTGTCAGAATGTGGTCGCCAGCCAACCCCATACCTAAGAAAGACAGACTAAATTCCCTTTGTTCCCACTTTGAGCCACAGACATACATGGCTTCTCCTCCCACATACAGAAGAATAATGGGCCAGCCTGGGAACTTGCCTCTGGGATAAAGTTCAAGTCAGACTGATGAGGCACTGAGGTAGAAGCCCAGACAATGACACGGGAAGGGCAGAGTATCCTTGAAGGAGTCCCATGGGGGTACCACGGCGGAATGGAGTTTTGGCCTTTGCAAGAGAAGGCAAAATTTTCTGTGAAGACCAGGTCTGAATCGGCTGGGCTCGCTCCCCAGGTTCCCAGTGGGATCCCACCTCAAAGGCAGCAAAGTAGACTAGGCCCCTTCACTGTCAGCCTAACATTCGCCAGGGGCCTCTTGATGGCTGAAAGGCCCACAGAGCCTCAAACGCCCCACGCGGAGCTCCCGGGCACCAGCGGCATGTGCACACAGCAGATGGTGTGTCTGTGCATGCAGCTCGGGGGGCTCTCGGGAGCCCGGAGTCACCCAGCAGGTGGAGTAGCCACAACACCTTGCCCAGGGCTCCGGGACAGTCATGGGGTGGGAGTAGGCACCTAAGGATATAACCTGGGCTGGGGTTACTGGAAAAACAGAAATACCTGAATTAGGCCTTAGGGAAAAAACAGCTAATATGTATTGTGTGCTATGTGCCAGGCACTAATCTAAGCACTTTAGCCGAATTAATTAATCTTCACAATAACCTTAGATTCCAGTGCCGTATCCATCCTCCAGATAACGACACTGAGGCAAAGGGGACAGTTTGTCCCAGGGCATACAGCCAGTGAAGTGCTAGGGAGAGGGTCTGAGGCCAGGCAATCCAGCAGGCATGCGGTTAACAACCCTTCAGTGGGGGCCACGTGGCTCTCTTACCCTCAGGAAGAAAAGAGCCATCGTCTCCATGGGAGGTGGCACAGGGGCAAGTGCAGAAGGAAGAAGGACCACAGAAGTGAGGCCTTCCCCCCACATCCTGCAGCCTGGCCTCACCCAGCTCCCTCGCCGGGACAGCCTTCAGTCGGCCGTTCTGGGGACAAGCTGCTGTCCCCTACAGTCCCAGGGCCCCGCTCGGCTGGCCTGAGCCCCGGCCCAGGTGCCCTGGTGTCTGGCCTCCCCCCCACCGCCCGCCAGCCCAGCTCACACCTCCCCGGGGTCAGGAGCCAGCCCCTGGCAGAGGCTCAGGCAGAGGCGAGCAAAGTCTGGCCTGCCAGCGAAGGCTCACATTTCTGAGAAGGGGCAAAAGCCATGTTTTCAGGCCCTATTACATCAGCACACTGGGGTAAGACCAGCCAGCCATTCACATGAAGTAACTATACACCCAGGCCAGGTCAGACTGTACCCCTTCCTCCAGTCACAGCCACGGGGGTGGGGTGGGGGGGATGCTCCCCAGGGGACTCTCTAAACAGAGTCAGGCCCAAAGCTCCCTCAGACTTGCTCCTCTGAGTCCAGGTAAGGAAGGGACTCTCAATCATGCCACGTACATTAGTTCCTGGGGTCTTTTCAAAAGCCCTCCGAGGAAACTGAGGCTTAGGGGCAAGTGAAGAAACATGCCCAAGGTACTCAGGGAGGATATGATGGAGTCTGGTAATGACTTGGACTGCCCAATCTCCATGTCCTGTGCTCCTCCCAGCCTCCACATGACACCTCTCCAGTCCCCGTGACACTTACCTAGGCTGACCAGCCAGCCGGTTCTGGATCCCAGCTGGCCTGCCCAGCCCCACAGCTTCAGGACCTCAGACTGGGCCCCAGTAACTACCCCAAAGGCAGGCAGACCCAAGCAATCAGCTCAGGCTGCTGCCCTCACAGTGGGAGGAAAGGTGGACCAAGACATCCCCCCTGCTGCCCCCCAGCCCCTAGAGAGTGGTCTTGAAGAATGACCCTGTTCCCAAACAGGTAGAGGGGAGATGGGTGAGGCCACAGCCTCTCTGCTCCTCCCACAGTTCCAAGGGCGCAGGACACAGACTCAGGGCTGTCCCAGGACCTTACTACAACAACCAGGAGACCCCAGGGAAACTTTGCAAGGATGCCCCTCCCCCAGCCCCACCCACCCTTTACTTCTGGAGACCCTGTGGGGGGTGGGCGGAGAGGCAGGGGCAGAGCCTGGGGCAGCTCCTTCCGCCCAAGTGCAGGTGTGCCCATTCTCCTAGTCTGGCCCACAACCCGTTGGCCCTGGCCAGCCCGGAGGTCTTGCTGCCCAGACCATGCCTGCACCGCGCCCTGGAGGAGATGCGGTCACCATAGATGGTGGTGCCACACCCCAGCATGTCTCTCTGGGAGAAGGGGGACTGACGTCAGCCTCTACAACAGTCTCAGAGGCTCCTGAAACACCCGCAGCCTGGGGCCCTGCGAGCCCAAACCTGATCACATACCCGTCGGGGACACTCCCCAGAGATGGGACTCCAAGGCCCCAGATAGTTTCCTGGGCACCAGGGATGCTGACAAGCTGCAGAGAGAAGAGCCAGTGCTGCCTCTGCACCCCTGCCATAGGACTGGCACAATCAAGTCCCCAAATGGGCAGGCAAGGCCCTGGGCATCAGCGGCCACCGTGGCGCAGGTGGCATGGAAGCAGCAGTCCTCAAGTCCCCCAAGGCCTCCCAGTGCCCAGCATGTGCTAGGTCTGGAGTCGATGAGTGCACCTGGCCCTCCAGAAGTTCCCTCCTTATGCACCCAGGCCCCACCACTCCATCTCCTCGGTCTGCTGTAGGGGGCAGAGGGCCGGTGTGGCCACAGAAAGGCAACCTGAGTGGGAAAGACTAGGAATTCAACATCACTGTGGTGGGACAGTTCTCTTAACACCCGGGGAGATCAGTGCGGCCCAAGAATGGTCCCAGAGCAAAACTGGCAGCCTCTGCCACTCCCACTGCCCCCATCTGGGGACTACCTCCCCTAACACTTACCCTGGCCAGAACATGACCTGCCTTATGGCCTGAGCTCCTGATTAGAAACTGCTGTACTGTGGGACTCGAATGAACCCTTTCTCAGTGAACGACCGTTACTGTCACTGCCCCTCTGGCCTACCTGCATGGACCAACCCTCCTGTCTGGTCCCAGTAATGGCCACCTTCTCTTGCATGTGCTCCTGGACCAGGTGTGGACCGCTCCCCACCTGCACAAGGCAATGCACACGGCAGGCACCAGGCTCTGAGCTTTAAATCTGGTCAAGCCAAAGAGGGCTCATGACCCCCAAGGGTTGAAGCAGAATGCTTCCAGGAACAGAGACAGGCCCGGCCCTGATTCCCACCAGTCCTGTGACACAACCACAGGATACCACAAACACACCAAGTGCATGATTGTTACCTACGCTTCTCTGCTTCCTCCTCCCATTTCATAGGTGGGTTCACTGAGGCCAAGACAGGCCCTTGCACAAAGTCACTCAGCAGAAAAGAGGAGGGCCAAGGCTGGAAGGCAGGCATCAGAGCCTTAGTTAGTCCTGCTGGGTTCCCCTACCCTGTCTAGCACACAGTGGGCTCATGGTCAAGGCTGCTTGGGTGGATCTGTGGGCCTGGCACCATGACTCAGCCAACAAGTGAAGTGATAAATATGCCTGCCTGCCCCACTGCCCCAACCTGCCCAACACGGCTTCCGCTCCTGCTGATGAGCGGACCTGGGCAGAGGGCCAGGATGCCTGGGTGTGTGCAGAGAGCATCACCAGGCCTGACCTTGCCCAGCGTCCTCTGTCCACCTCTGGTTCCCACACTGAACTCTAAGGCCACCTCCTCCAAGCAGCCTGCCCTGACCCCCACCCCCACAGATGACTCCTCAGGCAGTGAGTGTCTCCTCGAGTCCCCAGAAGAATAATGGTGGAGGACCCTAAGCCCCGGCCAAGTCCCCCATTACCACCTTCATCCTCCCCAGGACAAGGTCTCAGAGCTGAAGAAGAGGAAGTAGGCCCCAGAGGGGACAGATGGGGGAACTGATGCACAGAGGGACAAAGACCTGCCCAACCCAGTCAGGGGCCAACCTGGGACCAGGAAGGACAAGTGTCCTAGCCATCCTTCTCTGTAGGAATAACCTCCATAGACTCCTAACACCAGGGATGGAGGAGCATCAGGGTTAAAGCTAAAAAGGGGAGAATCCACCAGAAAAGAAGAGAGGAAGACTGCTTCCCAGCTTCTGAAGAGGAAGTTGCAGACAGGTGGTGACCAGGTTTCCCAAGACACTCAGGCTGCAGCCTACCCAGCAGGAAAGCCCAATGAGGAAACAGAGTCGAGACCACCCAGGCCAAGCTCAGCTGTAGCTGCAACCCGGCCTGCAGGCCCACCAGCCGGCACACAGCCTCTTGTGGGGCCGCAGCCCTAGGTGGGTCACAAGAGCGTTCCCAGCACTGGAGCAGCCTCTCCATAGAATCAGGCAGCACTTGGAACCGTAAATGAATGCCAGGAGGACAGAGACCCTCAATAAGCTCCAGAGGCAGAAGGGGATGCATCTGAAAGCCTTCAAGTTCATGAGTCAACAGGAAACATCCCGGGGCAGACAACTGAGTCCAGGAGCAGGTCCAGCCAGTAGCCTTCCCCTTTCCGCACCCAATGGTCCCGAGCCCCAAAACTGCCCACTGCACCCCCCACCATGAGTTTGCCTCCACACACTCACGGCCTTCCAGACGTCCTGGCCTGCCAGACCTGCACAGTGTTGACAGGCAGCAGGAGGGAGCTTAGCCCACCTCCCCTCAGGCCACCCCTCACCTGCCCGCCACCGGCTCATTCTGGGCCCCACAGCACTGAGAACAGGGGAGCTAATTAAGCGCCCCGTCTAGGGCCTAGAAAGGTTATTCTTTTGGGGACTTCTAGTGCCTACTGCCCACCCAATGTAAGCTTCCTGAGGTCAGGCAGAAGCATCTCCATCACGCAGATAGAGCCGGCCATCCCGGGGGCCATGCGGGAGACTTCCCAGGTCTCCTGGATTCGAAGGTGCCGAGTTGAAGCGACCCCAGGTGCAGGGTCTTGCCTCAATGGCCTCAAATGTGCCTCCCTGTGTTGAGAGATGCATCCATGCCTGCCCTCCCTCGGCATCATCAGGGCACCCACAGCCCGCTCCGAGGGAGGTTCCAGAATGCATCCTCGCGTGGAAAGCCCTGGGACAGCTGACAGGGAAATGACGCCGTGCTGAATCTGTTCCAGGGCACAGGATCCTGGCGCCAAAAGCCCTCTTTCCACAGACTCCCTTAATCCCATTCCCTTTCCCTAGACACACTTAGGCAGGCCCTCAAGGGGGGATGGGCTTTCAACCCAAGACTCCAAAATTGGTTGTTGAAAAGAAGGAAGAAATCAGGAAACAGTGCATTCTGTAAAACTACCAAGGTTCCAGGACTAGAAATCATTTAATGACTGATTCTTTACGGGGCTGCTTCTGCAGTGGGACCTAGTGTTGGAGGAGACCAGGTGGGAAACCCAGCACAGGAACCAGGAGTACTGGGTATCTGGGCATCTGGCTGATACCATGGTGCCCACCTCCCCAGCTTTAAAAAGTATCTACTAATTCTGAAAGTGTTTCCCCAGTGCCTAAGATGAACAGCAGACTGGCTGTTGCCCTGGGGACAAGCACGCAGGCACCATGCAAACATGGGATGCCCCATCAGGCCTCTTTGCACAAGCCAAGAACATATATATGGTCCCTGCACGGGTATCAGACCTGGGAGCACACCCCACCTTACCCCCATGGGCTCACTGTCTCCTGACCTAGGCTCCAGGGAGCAACTCTTGCCCGTCCCTAAACCACTGGGTGAACCAAACCCAAGCCAAGGATGTTGCCAATGCTCAGGGTTCACCTAAAGGCACCGTTCAGGCCAGCTCAGCCCAGCCCAATGCCCTCTCCATCCAAAGTATGCACACCCATGGCTCTCCAGGATGGAACAGCAAATACCCATAGGGCCTCACAAGTTTCAGCGAGCCTCCTATGCTGGGCTTCACTGGGGAGACTTGACAGTCCATCAGTTCATTAATGCCATACACATACGCCCACGCATATGGACAGATCCTTTCTCGCACATCGGCCCCTTAGAGGGGCTTACTTCTATAGGCTTCATCCACAAGATGAGGGCAATGACGTACATCGTAAAGGTTTGGCTTAAACATGAGATAAGAAGGTAAGAAAAGCACTGAACACTCAATAATCAGCACCCAATTACAGGCGCCTCTAATTATATCGATAGCTAACTTTTCCTCTGGCGCTTTCATTTCCAAACACTTTCAAGCACTCATTATGAAATGAATATGCAAATGACAAAGGACAGGGAGAACAGGTATGATGTCCACTTTACAGAGGACATCAAGACTTGGAAGTGAAGTGACTCACCCAAGGTTACATGGTAAATTAGTGGCAGGGTTGAGACTTGGTCCTGGAGCTCTACTTAATCCAGAGCCGTCTCTGGCCTGCCAAACAGTACGCGTGCACTAAGAAAGATGCACTTCAACCCAGATAAAACATGGTGACACGATGGAGACAGGACCCAAGCTAAGAGTAAGGGCCCTTCCAATGGAGACTTATAAGTTAGCCTCACCAGGTCCAGGCTACCTGTGACCCGCGAGTCACTTACAACTCAAGCCAGGAAGAGAAACTCGGAACACAGGGTCACAGGTGCCTCCTCCCAGAGATCATCCACACCTGTTCACCGAGAGAGCCTGTAAGCATGCCCTTTGACAGCCTTCGTTATTCCAGGTACTATCAGGGATACTGCTGAGGTCCCAGCTGGGTCCATGGAGGCACCACTCCACATACCACAGATCATGAACATTACTCACAAGTGAAACTCTCACTCAGCACTGAAAACTCATGTCTTAGGAATCATTCTGACATATCTGATTAGTTTCTTAGTACTGCTGGAGAACAGTGCAAATTAGAATTGAATAGAAAAGCTGCCTGCTACACTTAGGCCCACAGTTGTCACTTTTGGCTGCTGTCAGGGATGAGGGGAGAAATAGAGCAAACCAGAATTCAAAAGGTACCAACCCTGGGGGCACCCAGCAAGGGGCAAAATGCTCTTCAGAGCTCAAGAAACCCAGGACAGAAATGCCTAACCTAACACAGTGACAACCATGAAGAAGACCCTGGCATCTTGAGATTAAATTATGCTTAGTATTCTCTCTCTCTCTCTCTCTCTCTTTTTTTTTTTTTTTTTTGAAAGAGAGAGAGAGAAAAAGTGCTGACAGCAGAGAGCCAATGTGGGGCTTGAACTCATGAGTAGAAGCCGGACACTTAACTGCCTGGCCACCCAGGCGCCCCAGTATTCTTTTGTTAATAAAGGAAGGAAAATAAATATTGTAGAGAGTCCTGCCCAAAGTTGAGGTCAATATGGATTCTTAGCTCACTAAAAAAAAACCTGGATGCCAAGGATACCTCATTCCCAAGGGATTTCAGAATCCGAAACTGCAATAGGAAACATTCCTCTATAAAATACTACAAAATTCAAGCTTTTCACTAATTCTTTCCAGGCCTCCCTCCTTTCTCATCTCTCTCCCCACCAATCTTGGTTAATGAGGTTTTATTGGAACCCACCATGAGCCACAGGTAGAGACTTAAAGCAGCTCCACCCTCCCACCCTCCTGAAGCCAGGAGTGACATCACCTCTAGAAGGCTCTGAGCCCAGGAGGAGAGGAGGCACTTAGCGCCTCCCCCAACCCCCACCCACCCTACCAGGCCTTAGGAAAATGTCTCTACTGGCCCCCATAATTAGGGCAAAAAGGGATTTTATGCCTTTCAAGAAAGAGAAAAGGGAAGGAGAGGAAAACAGCAAATAACTATTCCAGAACAAGCAATTTTTCTGGCATGGAAGAAACAAAAGACCACAGGAAACACACACACACACACACACACACACACACACACACACAGAAACCTTTTCAGACAAACCTGTTCTTGTCTCTTGGGAGTGGTTTTAAGCAAACTTCTGCCCTAATAGCCTTCTCTTGCCCATTCAAAATCAGGTGCCGACGATCACACCCTACCTCGCTGGTCCCCAGGGGGGTTCTGACCTGCTTCCCACTGGGACCAAAGTGAACCCTGGGAGAGGACCAGATCTCTGCAACCTGTGCAAACCCCATTGCCTAGTTTCTTTTAGTAAGGGGGGAGGGGGCGGGGACTTTATGCCACCTTATGCCCCCACTTTTAACCCAACATGGACACCCACTGTAAGAGGGAAAAGGCAGGTCTGGGAAAGAGAAAACAAACTAAACTTTATAAAAGGAAAAAAGAAAACCTAAGCTCCAAGCCAACGCCTGACCCCAAAGCTTAGTGCTTTCAGGCTCTGCTCAGCCACCTCTTCCAGGAAGTCCTCCTACCACCACACTCTAATAAGCCGTCCTCCTTCCCTCCTCTCCCCTTTGAGACTCAACTGCCTCCCAGCCCTCTGTAATGTGTCAAAGTTTCTAGGCAAGAAATAATGCCTCTTAATGCAGCATCTGCCCTTACCCAGTACACAGGAGACTCTGGGAAACACAGTCCACAGAGAATCTCACAACCCATCTGCCTCCCCCATATAACAGGCACTCTGGGATCCCAGCTTATAAGAATGCCAGCCTCAACCAAGGCAGGCAAAAGAACCAAACCCCGCACTCCTGATTTTAGCTGGAAATAGGTGGGGGAACCCCACCTCGGCAGTCTCTGCTGAGGCCCAGTCTTGGACCTGTAGAGAGTGGAGTATCCAGGTAACGCTAGGTGGACCACCGAATTAAGCCACACATCTCCACTCTCCTCTCCAGAGTATGAACTATGAGTCAAGGCACAATCTGAGTCCTACCAAGCTGCAACTCTAAAGAGAGAAGAAGCCAGATACCAACTTCTTGGATCTGAAAGCCAGGAGTGCACTGGAGACTCAGCTCAGAAATCCTATCTGTCCCCATGGCTCCCCCAGATTTGGCACCCTTCGCCCCCCACCTCCATCCAACTCATCAGCAATGCAAGAAGTATCAGGGACCCTGTCCTTGTACTTCAAAATATAGTTCCAAACACAACAGTCGCCTGGAAAAGTGGGGGGGGGGGGAGGGGGGGCACTTCACAGATAAGCCTGGGAAACACCTCACCTGAGCCAGACCCTGTAAAATACCCCAAAGCTCTCAACAGCTGGTAGCTTCTATTATTGTAGAGGGACCCGCTTACAGAGGGTCGGCACTGCTGAGAGTTGTGCAGATGCCACATTACCCGTGGAGGACCCGGCACCCCTCCCCCTTCCTGCGATCCTTCCCTGCCCACGTGCCTCCCTCACCAAGAGCTGGGGAAGTAGAGCAGTCCAGATGTGGTAGCGAGAGACCGCCACTTCCGGAAGGGGAAGAGCCCCCCGCTCCGTCCACACCTCCCCTCTCCATCCCAGGGGATGGCCGCCCCAGCCCGCGGGGAGGGCCCCGGGACTCCAGCACCGGGTGTGGGGGCTGGGAGTGGACGTGGACACCCGGCGGCCAGCGCTGACACCTGGCGGCGGCCCAGGTCCCGGCCCACGGCGGGGCCGGCGCTGCGGGGCGGTTCCCAGGAAAGGGTTACAGGGGCCGAGAACAAAGCGCCCCCATTGGGGAAGGCGGGCTAGCGGACGGCGGCGGGGGCGGGAGATCACTTTCTGGGGGCCCTTGGGATGCTCTTTGTCGGCCAGGTCCCTCTTCAGAGGGGACCCACCCCTCGCCAAAGGTGGATGCTGGAGTCCTACCCAAAGGCCTCCTCCCCCAGCCAAGGGCTCCACATTTGTCCCTCTTTCCCCCCAGCTCCACTGGGCGGGCCAAGGGACCCGCCTTCCCTCCGCGCGGCTACAGCACAAAGCCAGGCCGGGGGAGGGGAAGAGCCATTCCGGGGTCCACTCGCGGGGAAGCCGCAGCCCTCCCTGGCCGTGCCCAGCACCGCCCGCACCCCTCAGCGGGCAACACAACTTCAGCAGCCCCAAAGTTGGGTTCCTGCGGGGCTCCGGTGTTCCGGGACCAACTTCGCGGAACCTCCCGCTGCCAGCTCTGCCCAGCTCCCTTAGGGCAGCCGATGGGAAGCCGAGGATCCCACCTCCGCGGCCACCACGACCCCCGCGCAGCCCTGGCCCGGGCTCCTCTGCCAACGCGCCGGCCCCGCTGCTCCCAAACTTGCCTGAGCCGAAGGGGCCGGGAGCCCGGGCTCGGCGGGTCTGCGGGTGGCCGCGGTCACCGCATCTTCCCGGGTCGCCGGCGGGGACCCCGGCTGCTGCGGTGCCAGGGGTAACTGGATGGGAACTCGCGACCCCGGGAGCCGCCGCAGGCTAGTGGGCACCAGCGCACGGGGATCCGATTCACATAATTGAGCGCGGGGCCCCCGCACAGGCTCCTCTCCGCGGGGCGCCCGAGCCCCCCTCCCGTAGCGGCGGAACCCGCGCGGCGCCCATCGACGGCGGAGGCAATTGGAGCGGGACCCCGGTTTCGCGGGCACGGTCCCCGGGCCCGCCGGGCTAGCGCGGGAAGGCAAGTCCCCGCTTCCCCTCCCCCTCCACGTGCCGCTGGAGGCATCGGCGAGTCTGCAAACACCGGCTTCCCGCCGCTCCCCGCCCGGCCCCGGGCCGCACTCACCGGGAGAGCTGGCTGCAGGCGCAGCGCCAGCGCGCAGAGCCAGAGCCAGAGCGCAGCGCGCCTCATGCTGCCCGGACCGGCGGCGGGAGCGCTGCGGGCTGCGGGGATCGCGGCGACGCCGCGCGGTACGGACTGCGCGGGGCTCCGCGCCGGCTCCGCCGGGTCGTTGCGCGCGGCACCCTTCGGGCAATGCCCCGCGCGCGGCTGTCCCTGGCGAGGGCTGCGGAATCCGCCGGCTGCAGTCCGCTCTCTACCTCTGGATTCCTCTCCGCCCGGCTCGGCTCCAGCCCTCACCTCTCCCGCCGAGCTCCGCCTTATAATAAACCCGCAGGCCCTTAGCCGTTGCAAAAACTAGCCCCCCACCCCCAGCTCGCCTAGTCTCGGGGCCAGCCCCAGTCCCCACCCCCTAGGACCCCGCCCTCTGAGCCACCCAGCCCGGCCCCCTTGGAACGCCCCACCCCCGGCGTCCCGGCCCCGCCCCCATCCCCGCCCCCTCCCGCACCGCCGGGGGGACCTCGCCTTCCTCCGGAGCTGTGGTTCCCACAGGCTGTTTTGAGTGGCGTTTCAGCTCCGCTGCTCCCGGGTGGCGGGATCGGGGCACCCCCTTCCGCCCTGGCTCAGTATATTGGGGGCGCTGACCGTGAGAGGGGCGGGAGGAGCGGGCGTCGGTCTTCGACCGTGGGCGCCAATCTTACAGCGCCCTCTGGGCGTGGGCACCCAGCGTCCTCCAGGTGTGTTCGACTCCGAGATCCCGGCGGCGGCGGGACAGCTTTACGGGCTGTGCGGGGCCCCGGGGTGATGGGGCCTTAAACCGATGGAGCCCTCCCCTGCCTCTCCTTCGACTGCCAAAGGGGTCCCTGCGTCCTCACTTCCCCAAGTACAGGTTCCCACAGGCCCTCGCGTTCTGCCATCACGCTAGAAAGTGGTGGAAACTTGGGGCCTTACTTTGAACAGAGGTACATGCTCAGGACGGGCTGTAAAAATAAAGAGAGAGAAAGAAAGAGAAAAGGAAAGAAAGAAAGAAAGAAGAGAAAGAAAAGAAAGAAAGAAAGAAAGAAAGAGAAGAGAAAGAAAGAAAGAAAGAAAGTTTGTTTTCTGTGTCTTTCGATGGAAGACTGCCCTCTCCCTTCGTCCTCTTAGCTAAAAGGAAAAATAAACGGCTTTCTTCCCAGGGCAGACACCCTCTGGCCAGCAGATCTGATGAGGGCCGCTTGAGTTCCTGCTCCTTCGTGAGTCCCTAAGACGTCCTAGGCCTCAGGGTTTCCAACACCAGTCAGCCACCTCTGTGCAAGAAGGCTGTGGAAGGCCTCTGGGTGTCGCACAAATGGCCTTGAGGGAAAAGGGGAAGAAGCTGCCAGGCCCTGCCTGCAGTCTGGTAGGCAGGAGAGATGGCGCCAAATGACCTTTGTACCTGGACCTGGAGACCAAAGATGGCATCCTCCTCACCCACCTTCTGCAGGCAGTGGGCAGGGCAGGCCTCAATTGGCCTGAATTGGGAACCAAAAAGTTCTCCTGAGGTGTCTTGGCCTCTCAGCAGTTTCCAGTGTTTCTCTTTAAATGGTTTAAACGTGGGGCGCCTGGGTGGCTCAGTCGGTTAAGCGTCCGACTTCAGCTCAGGTCACGATCTCGCGGTCCGTGAGTTCGAGCCCCGCGTCCGTGAGTTGGAGCCTGCTTCCGATTCTGTGTCTCCCTCTCTCTCTGCCCCTCCCCCGTTCATGCTCTGTCTCTGTCTCAAAAATAAATAAAACGTTAAAAAATATTAAAAAAAAAATAAATGGTTTAAACGTTCCTGGGTCCTGGGCTATACAGGCAGGACCATCCACTGTGGGCCCTGGGTTCTCCACCCACCCAGCAGGTTTTCCAGGCACTATGCAGCCTCCTGTGTCCCCATCTCAGCCACACTCCCCCGTCAGAGCACTAAAAGGTGAGGCCCCTGAACAGCAACATAGCCCTGTTTTTGCCCCTTCCCTGAATCCCTGTTTGACCTTGGGCAACTCCTGTTTTGAGGTCTCTGTTTCCTCAGCTTTGTCTTTGGGGGATAAGAGATCCTTATCAGGGTTCTTGGGGCCTACTGCAGGGTCTCTGAGTGCCTGGCATCACGGATCGTCCAACAGCATGGCACCAGGCAGGGTCTCTCCAGGAGCTCAGAGAGTCCTGCTGGGTTAAAAGGCCCTTTTAGTAGAAAATCCATGTGTCTCCCAGGGGCTGGCTCCACGGGTCTGAGGTTAGTTCTCTGGCCCTCTCAACCCAATGTGGAGGGAAAATAGGTCAGTTCAGGATCCTGCTTTTGTCTACTGCACAAAATCGAGAAAGTTGGGGTCTGAGGGGTTTGATGGAGTCTTTTCAAAAATCACCAGTTTAGTGTTTCTTTCCAACGGTGCATTTGCCCCAGATCAATGTGTATTTCTTTGGGCAGACTAGGAAGAGGAAGGACCCAACAGAGGGATCCCAAAGAAACATGTACAGAAAGAAGGGAACTAGAAGGTCAGGGCTTGCCTTTGACCTAGCTGACCCCTTCTTGCTTCTCCCCCAGCCCAAATTCTTTAGGAAAGCCTCTTCCTTGAGAAGCTGCCTCAGAGATACAGCCCTTTGGAATGTGACAGCAACATCGGTACATATGCACAGGTATGGCCGTCCATCCCTGCTGTACTCATCAGCCCCTTCCTTGGGAGCCCCACCAAGCCTTCATACACCTAACGTCTTAAGGGTTAATGTCTGGCTGAGCAGGGGGCTTCTAGCCTCCCCTGTGGAGGGACTAAGGCAGGGTCTCCATCCTGACTTGTGTTCCTAACATGGCTTATTAAGTATGTTCAGTATCATCCCTGGTGAATCATAACTGCCTTGAATGTTGCTTCCTTTTCCCACTAAGAGAAAGAAAGTTCTGGGAAGGCAGGGCCAGCATCTCCCCCACCCCATTTCTCTCATTCTTCCCATGGGCACCTGTTGCCACTTGGAGGCGGGGCAGCCTGTGGAGAGCAGGCAAGAAGAGGCCGGCCCTGTGTGGTGCGTGTGGTACCTCGGGCACCGGCTGCCCTTCACTGCGTGAGACACCTGAACTGGCACAGGAATCCTCTGAGCAAGTTGGCATCTGTCAAAGCTTAAAATGCACTTGGGGCGCCTGGGTGGCACAGTCGGTTAAGCGTCTGACTCTTGATCTTGGATCAGGTCATGATCTCACGGCTCATGAGTTCAAGCCCCACATCGGGCTCTGCACTGATGGCATGGAGGCTGCTTGGGATTCTGTCTCTCCTTCTCTCTCTGCCCCTCCCCTGTTTGTGTGCACGTAGCATGCACACACGCACTCTCTTTCTCTTTTTAAAAAAAATTTTTTTTAATAAAATAAAATGGACTTAGCCTTCAACTCAGGGACTCTGCCCCAGTGAATTTATTTTTCAGGAGTATTTTCACCAGTGTCCCAAGAGGCATGTTTACATGTTCATCAGTAAAGAAGAAATGAAATAAATGTGGATATTCCCACACGGTGGAAAACTATACAACACTTTTTAAAATAAAGCAGTCTTGGGGCGTCTGGGTGGCTTGGTTGGTTAAGCGTCCGACTTCGGCTCAGGTCATGATCTCACGGTCTGTGAGTTCGAGCCCCGCGTCGGGCTCTGTGCTGATAGCTCAGAGCCTGGAGCCTGTTTCAGATTCTGTGTCTCCCTCTCTCTCTGCTCCTCCCCTGTTCATGCTCTGTCTCTGTCTCAAAAATAAATGTTAAAAAAAAATTTTTTTTAAATAAAGCAGTCTTCACATGGGACATTTTTCAAAGCTTGTTTTTAGGTGAAAAAGGCAAGTTAAAGAGTGATCTATATATAGTCTGGCCACAATTTTCTTATAAGAAAAACATGTGTGTAATGTACAGACTATTATACATAATACATTTCTCCTATAGGGGAGGAAAATGGGGTGGGGACAGTTATAGGAGAATTTTTAAGTTTACTCTATAATATTAATTTATTAAATGACAATATATACATATTACTTGTTTAATTCTTTACTTTAGAAGTTATTTATTAAATCAGTGGAGATTTTTTTTTTTTTAATTTTTCTTTTTCAACGTTTTTTTTATTTATTTTTGGGACAGAGAGAGACAGAGCATGAACGGGGGAGGGGCAGAGAGAGAAGGAGACACAGAATCGGAAACAGGCTCCAGGCTCCGAGCCATCAGCCCAGAGCCTGACGCGGGGCTCGAACTCACGGACCGCGAGATCGTGACCTGGCTGAAGTCGGACGCTTAACCGACTGCGCCACCCAGGAGCCCCAGTGGAGATGTTTTTAACCTTACCTAATAGCTTCCCCTCAAGCAGCTGGAATAATAGGACGTTTATTGCATGTACCTTACCTGCATTACTAATGGTACAACCAAAACAGCCACCGTCCTGGTGTGGCTCCACCCTCAGCCTGGTGGCAAGATGGCTGAAGTGTTTCCAGCCATCTCAGCTAATACAGCCACGTCCAGAAATGAGGTCATCTCCCCTACACTTCTTTTTTTTTTAAGTTTATTTATTTATTTTGAGAGAGAATGTGCAAGCAGGGGAGGGGCAGAGAGAGAGGGAGACAAAGAGAATTCCAAGCAGGCTCTACACTGTCAGTGCGGAGCCCGATGCGGGGCTCCAACCCACGAACTGTGAGATCATGACCTCAGTCGGAAATCAAGAGTGGGATGCTCAACCGACCGAGCCACCCAGGTGGCTTCTTTTCCCATCTCACTGGCCGGAACTGGTTCCACACCCACCTGAAGCCATGACTGGCAAGCAGAGCTTGAGTATCAGAATGGGTGCAGATTAACCTTCAAGGGGCTTGAATTCGGGGGAGCCAATGTCAAGGACTTCCCAAAGAATATCTGACGCATGTAAGGGCATTCTTACTTCAAGATGGTAAAAACACAACTTTTTACTAAGACAGAGTAACTTCTTGTCATGAAACATTTTTTTTAAATGTTTATTTATTTTTAAGAAAGAGAGAGAGAAAGAGTGTGAGCAGGCAAGGGGCAGAGAGAGGAGACACAGAATCCCAAGCAGGCTCCAGGCTCTGAGCTGTCAGCACAGAGAGCTGGGCGTTGGGCTCAAACTCACCAACCACAAAATCATGACCTGAGCTGAAGTCAGACACTTAACTAACTGAGCCACCCAGGCGCCCCTTGTCATGAAACATTTTAAAGACAGTTAATTGTTTTATTGTGGACCATTTCAAACATATAATAAAGAATAATGTTCCTCAAAAAATTAAAAACAATTACCATATGATCTAGCAATTTCACTTCTGGGTCTATACTAAAAGAATTAAAATCAGGGACTCAGACAAATATTTGCACACCTGTATTCACAGCAGCATTATTCACAACAGCTAAAAGGTGGAAGCCACCCTTGTAGCCACTGACAGATGAGTGGATAAACAAAATGTGGTGTAAATATAAAGTGGGAATATCATTCTGCCATAAAAAGGAAGGAAATTCCGATTCATGCTATAACATTGATGAACCTTGAAGACTTTATGCTAAGTGAAATAAACCAGTCAGTCACAAAAGGACAAATACTGTCTGATTCCATTTATGTGAGGTTTCTGAAGTAGTCAAATTTATAGAGACAGAAAATAGAACAGTAGTCTTTGCTTGGGTTTGAAGGGAGGAGGGAATGGGACATTATTGCTTACCAGGTATGGAGTCTTAGTTTGGGAAGATGAAAAAAGGTCTAGAGAGGGAAGGTGGTGATGGTTGCACAACATGAATGCACTTAATGCTACTGAGTTGTACACTTAAAATTGTTGAAATCATAAATTTTGCATTGTGTATATTTTACGATAAAAAAGAATGCAAAAGAACCCCACCTCAGTTGCAATCCCCCCAAAATAATAATATAATGAAGACCTATGTGACTACCACTCAGTTTAATCTGAACAGGATCTTCTTTCTTCTCTTTTTATTATTTTTGTATGAAATGAAACATTACAATGGAGTCTTCTCCTTTAGCCATGTTGATACATGTGGCGGCTCTGGGTCACTTATCTTAACTGCTGCATTATCATTTATTGTATGCATATACCACGGTTTATTTATCCATGGACATTTGGTTGTTTCCAGTTTTTCAATATTATACACAACATTGCAATCAATTCTTGTGCTTTTCTCCTTGAGTGCGTGCAGAGACTTTCTCTAAGAGTAGATAGAGCTGGGTTTAAGGTACAAATATATTGAGCTTTGTTAGGAATTGCTCTAATTTCTCTAAGCAAATTGCTCTCCAAAAGGGTCCATAGCAATTTATACTCTCAGCAGCAGTTATGAGAGTGCCCATTTTTCTACATCCTCTGTATGACCTGGCATTTATTGGGCCTTTTATATTTTGCCACTCTGATTGCAAGTAAAATATCTCGTTGTCATTTGATTTTGAATGGCCCTACCATTATGAAACATGGAGCCTTTTATTGCTGACTGCCTGAGCAGATACCACTCGTTGCTTCCTATATTTGTTTTCTTCTCCTTTTTCAGTAAAAGAACACCTAAATTTCAACTGGCCCTTTGGCCATCCAAAATGAAGATTCTCTTTCCCAGCATCACCACAGCTCTATGTAGCTGCCTGATGATGGGACATGAGCAGAGATGGTCATATGTACATTCAGGGAACGAGCAGAGACGGTTGTACATACGTTCAGGGAGCGTCAAAGGGAAGAACAGTTCCTTCTTTCCTTTTTTCTTTCCTCCTGGTTGGGATGCAGATATGGCTACAGCTGGAGCAGTCATCTTGGACAGGAAGTGAACTTGAGAACAGAGACCATGCCTGGCAGAGGACCAGGTTAGGAGCGTCGGGTGCCCAGCCAGTGAGGCGGCACACCAGCCTTGCCCTGCCCATGCACACGTGTGGATGATGGACCTCTGCGTTGCTTCAAAAACTGTTATCCTGGATTTTCCACCCCTTGCCAGAGAATCTAACTCTGACAATACTCTGGTCAATTTGGCCTCCTGCATGTAACCCAAGAGAGTGTGGGGAGGACAGTTGTGTGGGGGGAGGAGGGAGAGGGGGATAGTTCCAAAGATGCTGCCCATGATACGACCCCACCAGCTCCCCAGTGCTGGACTGTCTTAAATTTTGGATTTGACTCAAGTCACCTAACAACCTCGGTCCCCAAAAGAAGTCTTGATGAGAAATAGGCTGTTCACGCGATGGGGTGTTTTCAGAATGTGAAGCCCATACAGTCTGTTCTGCTCACACTGCTGGGGACCATGCTCAGCAGGTGGCAGGCATGCAGAGGGGGCTCCACAGGAAGCCCTCACCCCAGTCCTCAGTGGGGCTGTGCTGGAGTCCAAAGTGACACACGAAGAATGAGAGGCCCATGGGAAATTTTTGTTTCTTCCATGAAACTTACATGTTTTCACGGATATTGGGAACTGTGTAACTACATGTACCGTTGGCACCTTTGTGCTCAGGCGGCTCTAAAACACTGGGTGCCTGGGGGATTGTGACCATCTTGGACTCTACGTCCTGCTTCTCTGTCACCATCCCCACGCCCTGCCTCACCATTATGCTACCTGCCCATTTCTGATGTATAGTTTTGCTTGCCGTTGAAGTTGAGTCTGATATTTGCTAGGATGTCAGCAGGAGAAAAAAAGAGAATAAACACATCCTCTGTAAATAGCACTGGAATTTCCACGTCCAAACCAGAGTTCCTTCCCCAAAGCCGTCCCCTTGGGGGACCGTGTTTATCATCTGATGCTACCCACGCCACCACCCTAGGGAGACCTGAGGACTCTTTGTCTATAAAGATAGCTTTTTTTTTGAGGAAGGTGGACGGTAGTTCATTCATTTGATAAACGTGTCCAGAGCTGCAGTGCTGCCCGGCTCCACCTCTGCAGCAGCCTTCATTGGAGGCTTGGACAGGAAGCTCTCAGGCAGGCAGGTATGCCAACCAGTCTCACCCTCCCAGGTGCCGCCAGACTGATTCATCCTGAGCCACTTCCTGGGGCGGGGCTGCTCGGCCCACAGCAGCCTGTCCCCGCCTCCCAACGACCTGGCTTCAGAGAAGCCAAAGGGCTTTCCCTGACTCAGCTCCGTGTCGGCAAGGGGTGCTTGTGCCGAGGTTGTTAGGGGCCGGGAAGCTGAGGGCCACGTCTGTCTCGCTCACCCCCACCATCTCAGGCGGCCACCAGTTGCAATTCCTCCTCCACATTCTTAGACCACCTTAGCTGTGTGGCCTCGAGCAAGTAACTTAGCCTCTCTGTGCTTTGATTTGCTCCCCTATGAATTGGGGACATACTAGTACCTACTCAGAGAGGTGTCGGGAGGGTAAAAGGAGAGAAGCACCGTGAAAGGTTCAGCACGGTGCCCGGCACACGTTAGCGGCACTGGGGCTGTGATGGTGCACCTGGGAAAGGTGTGTAGAAACTCATCTTCACAGCCCCCTCCCCTGCGACCTGGGCCCGGGGCGCACCTAAGCCTTCTGAACTCAGCTCGTTGTGACAGCACTTAGCACTCCCCCTGGCACCAGGCCTGGTAAATAGCACTGTTGGAGAAGTTAGGCATTCCAAGGCCCCAGGGGAGACGCTGGGGTGGGCTCTGAAGGGGAAGGAGCTCACAGCAGCCGGGCCGTAGAAGGCAGGGTGTGATGTGGGTGCAGGGATGTGCGTGTAGTGCCTGAGTGTGGCAAGTTCTCTCCTCAGATAGAAGGTAAACCCTGTACTCATCACAGGTTGCACACCAAACAGCCCCCAGGGCTGCATTTGGCCTGTAGAAATGTTTTGCCCTTAACAGTGTTTTTCTAAAAGAGACATTTCCATAAGGAAATCACACGTACGAATCCAGATTTCGGATTTTCTAAAAGAATCAGAAGAGCTAGTAACACTGGACCCCCCTCCCGTTGTGGCAAGGACCAGCTAAAGCCGCGACTCATGACATGTATGCATTTCTAGGACATTCACCACCTCCTGGGCCCTGCGGGAGTCGACTTCCAAGAGGCTCTGGCATGAGACTGCAGTTGACCTCTGGCCCTGCCTCCCTGGGCAAGTCACACAAGCCCTCTAAGCCTTAGCTTTGTCATCTGTAAAAGGCATCTAAGACTAGTCCCTTCCTCACACCGTCATGAGGGGGGATGGGATAATATATGTAGAGCACCTGGCTCCTGGCACATAGCAAGTATTTTATACTTTCCAGCTATTGCTGCTGTTGCCTCTGGTACCAGCTCATGATTTCAGGATCAAAACTGACCTCCGTGGAGACTGGAAAGGACCTTCCTTAACTTGGACAGCTTGTTTTCTCCCCAGGTGAAACCGCTGCCAGCTGGAAATGACTACACTGGGGGGAAATTTTTAAAAATCCCCTCTGTTCCATCTACTGATCCCTTCCTCCCCACCCGCCCCATCCCCACAACTCTTGGCAACCTTTTACCTTCTTACGGTCTCCATAGTTTTGCCTTTTCCAGAACATCATATGGTTGGAATCTGGTATGCAGCCTTTTCCGATGGGCTTCTTTTCACTGAGCGATATGCATTTCAGTTTCCTCCATGTCCTTTCACGGTTTGATAGCTCATTTCTTTCTATTGCTGACTAATATTCCATTGTCTGAATGTATCCATTTGTTTATCCACTCACCTACTGAGGGACATCTTGTTTGCTTCAAAATTTGGGCAGTTATGAATAAAGCTGCTGTAAACATCTGTGTCCCATCTTTCGTGTGGGCCTAAGTTTTCAACTCATTTTTGGGTAAATAGCTAGGAGCATAGGTCATATGGTAAGACTTCCTTACACATGACTTAGGAATTCTGCATAAATGAATATAGCTCATGGTTATAGCTTGTGTGCACTATAGTTCTGTTTTGTCTCCAAGGTTGTTTTAGTTTTGTAGAATAACCTGGGAAATTTTCACTGTTGTCCACACTCTGTAAAATTTTATATAAACTAGGAATTATATGTTCCTTGAAGATTTACAGAACTTGCCCTTTAAACAGTCTGGGCTCATGCCTTTATTTTAAGAGTGTATCTTTTTTTTTTTTCTTTTTAATCTTTATTTTTATTTTTGAGAGAGACGGAGTGTGAGCAGGGAAGGGGCAGAAAGAGGGAGCCACAGAATCCGAAGCAGGCCCCCGATGTGGGGCTCGAACTCAGGAACTGTGAGATCATGACCTGAGCTGAAGTTGGACACCCAACTGACTGAGCCACCCAGGTGCCCCTAAGGTTATATCTTTGACTCTCCTCTTTTTCCTTTGATCCCCCCAACCTTTTTTTTTTTTTCTTTTTTGCCATCTTGATCATCTTTAGGTGTACATTTCAGTAGTAAGTATACTCACTCATTGTTATGCAGATCTCCAGAACTTTTTCATCATGCAAAGCTGAAATTCTACACCCATTAAACAGTAACTCTTTGTTTACTTCTCCCTCAGTCCCTGGAAACCACTGTTCTGTTTTTATAAACTACTTTAAATAACTTCATATGAGGGGAATCAGACAGTATGTCTTTTTGTGGTGTCACATACTATAATGTCAAGTTCCTTCATGTTGCAGCCTGTGTCAAAACCTCCTTCCTGGGGTGCCTGGATGCCTTAGTCAGTTGAGCGTGGGCTCTTGATTTTGGCTCAGGTCATGATCCCAGGGTTGTGGGATCCATGCCCTACATGGGCATGGAGCCTGCTTGAGATTCTCTTTCCCTCTGCTCCTCTCCCTTGCGTGCGTTCCCTCTCTCCTTCCTTCTTAAGGCTGAACAATATTCCATTGTATGTATACCACATTTTGTTTATTCATCCGTCCATTGATAGATTGTTTCTACCTTTTGGTCGTTGTGAATAATGCTACTATGAACACGGGCATACAAATATCTCTTCAAAATCCTACTTCAATTTTCTTTTAATGTTTATTTTTGAGAGGGGAGAGGCAGAGAGGGGGCGAGAGGATCTGAAGCGGGTTCTGTGCTGACAGCAGCAACTCCAATGTGGGGCTTGAACTCATGAACTGTGAGATCATGACCTGAGCCAAAGTTGGACGCTTTTAGCCACCCAGGCACCCCCTACTTTCAATTCTTTTAAACATATAGACCCAGAAGAAGGATTGCTGAGTCATATGGTAATTTTTAATATTTTGAGTAATCGCCAAACTGTTTACAATAGCAGCTGCACCCTTTGACATTCCCAACAGGGCACAAGGCTTCCAGTTTATGCACATCCTAAGACTTGCTATTTTCTGTTTGACAGTAGCCATGATCAGTGATATCCCATTGTGGCTTTGATTTGTGGTTACCTAATGATTAGTGATATTCAGCATCTTTTTTCATAAGCTTGTTGGACATTTGTACATCATCTTTGGAGAAATTCACTTCCTTTGCTGAGTTTTTTTTTTTTTTTTAATTTTTTTTTTTTTAACATTTATTTATTTTTGAGACAGAGAGAGACAGAGCATGAGCAGGGGAGGGTCAGAGAGAGAGGGAGACACAGAATCCAAAGCAGGTTCCAGGCTCTGAGCTGTCAGCCCAGAGCCCGATGTGGGGCTCGAACTCACGGACCGCGAGATCATGACCCGAGCCGAAGTCGGACGCCCAACCGACTGAGCCACCCAGGCGCCCCCTTTGCTGAGTTTTTAATCCGGTTGGGTTTTTTTTTCTTCTTGGCTTGTAGTTCTTTGTATGTTCTGGATATTGACCCCTTATCAGATACATGATTTGCAAACGTTTTCCCCCATTCAGTGCCTTTCCACTTGGATTATTCCCTTTGCTGCACAGATGATTTTAAGTTTGATGCAGCCTCACTTATCTATTTTTGCTTTGTTGTTTGAACTTTTAGTGTCATATGCAAAAAATGATTGCCAACCCCAAAGCCATGAAGCTTTTCTCATGTTTTCTTCTAGGAGTTTTATAGTTTTAGGTCTTTCATTTGGGGCTTTAATCCATTTTGAGCTTTAATCCAATTTTTGTGTTTGGTGTAAGTAAGGGTCCAACTTCATTCTTTTGCAAGAGGATATCCTATTTTCCCAACACCATTTCCTTTCCCTATTGCATGTTCTTGGCATTCAATGTTGAAGATCATTTGACCATATATGCAAGGGTTTACTTCTGGGCTCTTTATTCTTTCCTATAGATCTGTATGTTTGTCTTTATCTAGTACCACAAATTTCTGTGAAAAATTGAGGTATAATTGACACATAACAGTATATTAGTTTCAGGTGTATAACATGCAGTTATTTGTATATACTGCAAAATGATCAATCACAATGTGTGGTTAACATCCAAACACTGTTTTGGTTACAGTAGGTTTTGATATCAGGCCATGTGAGACCTTCCTTCAACTTTGTGGGTTTTGTTTTTTTTTTAAAGAGTTTTTCTTTTTAATGTTTATCTATTTTGAGAGAGCGAGCGAGTGAACACACAAGCAGGGGAGGGTCAGAGAGAGAGAATCCCAAGCAGGCTCCGTGTCATCAGTGCAGAGCCCCTTGGCAGGGCTTGAACTCAAACCTTGAGATCACAACCTGAGCTGAGATCAAGAGTCTGATGCTTAACCGACTGTGCCACCCAGACGTCCCAAGCATGTCTCATTTTTAACCAATCAAATCTATTCCTTTTTTGTGAAGTTTATTATTAATCCCTTCTACCATTTTTGGTAATTTTGTTATTTTACTAGCTTCTTAAATTATCTTCAGACTTTCTTAGCTAAATATTTTTTCTCTGGTCTTTGGCCCAAATCTCCCAAGTTTTGATATATAGCACTATTACTCATTTTGAAGTTGGCCCAAATGGTTTATTCCAAATTAGTTTAGTTCTTTAACCTAGGAGTTAAGAAGTGTATTTTAAACGTGTCTAAGATATATGTCTAAATAGATGTATTTCTAAGATACATTTTTGGCCTTTTCGAATTCTCTTCAGTGAAACCTCGTACATTCTATTCAACTGAACGTGTCTTGTAGGTCACAATGGGACTTTCAAAGTCGGGGCAGGGAAGGCTCCCAAACATCCCCCTTCTCCTCCAGGGCGGTCCACACGCTTTCCTCCTAGCCCCTGCTGTACAAGGGACCCACCAGGTGTTGAGACCCATCTTTTCAGGGCTTCTTCCCATAAAAGGCCTCGGGTGAGACTTAGGTGCGGTTGGAGCTGGCCGTGTGATGGAACTCCTAACTGGAATTCCCACTGCCGACTTTGGCCTCTCTCCAGTTTCCCACTACTTCCACAGCTTTGCCCAACTTGTGGGCAAGTTCTGTATAGCACTGCACCTGTCACTCCACTGCTCAAGGATATGACAACTCCTTATTATCATCCTGGAAGCTGGACATATCAGGGCAAAGCTACTTTTAAATCAATTAGGGCACATGGGTGGCTCAGTTGGTTAAGCGATCAACTCTTGATCTCTGTTGAGGTCGTGATTTCACAGTTCCTGGGATCAAGCCCCGCGACGGGCTCAGCACTGACAATGCAGACCCTGTTTGGGATTCTATCCCTCTACCTCGTACCTGCTTGCACTCTGAAAATAAACTTAAAAAATTTTTTTTAAATATTCCCCCAGCCCCCAACAGTTTTGTTAACTCACTAGGAGTCACTCACTGCCTCTGCACAGAACCTATCTCATCCAATTCTCACAATTTTAGGAGGGAGGTCTCACTTCCGTTACCTACACATCAGGAAACTGAGGTTTAAAAGATGAAGTCATTTGCCTAACTATGTAAAGCTAAAGATTTGGAATCTGGGAAACCTAATTCCAGAGTCCAGACCCTGAACCATTACACTTGGATGCCCAAGAAAACTTGAATTAATCTCAACCTAGCCAATTTCTTCCTTCAACTACCAAATGGAATACAGGGTTTAAGTTCCTGGTAAATATTTAGAGAAAAACAAGTTCTGTGATTGAAACCTAGAAGAAATGAGAAATTGTCTACAGGATATGGAGGAAATGACATTCAATAAAACTTCCACCCAGTTCTGAGCTTCCTGTAGGATCTGTCCTACAGTTCTCGTAGGTTCTTACCATCAAGTACTCCTCAGATTCAAGGTTCTGTGGGCAATCAGGACAGTATTCCTACTTTACAGATGGTACCACAGAAGCCTAAAGGGTTAAGTTTGCCCAAGATTACACAACCTACACTCACCCTAGGGACCGGAAAATGGAGACCCCCTCGTGCCCTGCAGCCTCCTAGAAGTGAGCCTTGGTGACACCATGCTCCCGGCCTTCTCACTTGTGTTCACAGAGGAATTTACCGTCTGGAGCATCCAAATCACATCAGCTAGGCCCTTTAAAGTTAGCTAGATAAGACAGACTGTGAACACTGCTCCTCTGGGGTTCCTCTGCCCTTCTCCCCCGAACCCCAACCTTCCTGAAAAAATCACTGTCAGGAGGGCAAATGGAACGACTACTGCCAAGGTCACTTTAGGACTTTTCTTTGGTCAGTAAGCTAGTGTGGGAGGATGTAATATTTATTTCTTCAAGGGTCTTTTAATTTCAACACTACGATGTGGGATAGGTCAACAATTCCAGAAGGATTGCTTTCAGCTCAGAACAGAACCAGACGAAGATACAATTAAAACTGGCACAATGTGTATGATGAAAATTCCTTTTCCCATGTATTTTTATGTAGACCTCCGCTCTGGATTCTATCAAATTATCTGTATGGCTTAAAATAAACAGCTATAGAAGGGAGAGGTGAATGGAAATAGTATTAGCATTAGTTGAGAATTGGGATCTATGTATCTATTTAAGATATTCTCAATTCTTAAAATCAGTGACCTAAGTAGTACTACCCATGGTACAGATGTGGCCTTGAGCCTTAGATCAGTTAACACACACAAGTTCACAAAGTTTATGAATCACCAGGTAAATTCCAAATCCATGCCTGAACGCAAACTGCACTTCTCCTTTAAACAACACTGTTTCTAAAAGTTCATGTGGAAAGGAAACAAACACCTATAGGTAAAGATAAGTGATTTAATTTAATCCTGAAAACAACCTTGAAGAAGTATCATTTTATCAAGTAAACAGCCTAAAAGTTTCATCCTATGAAGTGTGTAATCACTCTATGTAATTAGAGATCCTGAATACTAATCAAAGACACGAATATCATCAGAGTAATCAGTAGCCCCAGATTAGCATCCATGGGATAAAAATATTTTCTTTTCCTTAAATCAGAGTAAACTTGAATGGGCAATCTGAATTATAATTGGGGTACAGAAGGGTATTTTATCTAGAGAAAAACACAAGACCAGGTTTATTTCATACAATGTTATTCACACATTTTTCATTTTCTAATTTATACATAATATACAAAGTGAAGATAACATTATTTCATATGAACCAAGAAGAGCCAGGACTTAGACAAACTGGTCCAGAAACAATCCATTATCAAAAGGAGACACTCAAGAGTGAAGTCTAAGTGGTTCTGCCCAATTAAAGTTTCTTTATTCTGAAATGTCAGAGTTTAGCAAAACTCCATGCCAACTTATTAAATGGTGGAATCAGAGAGGTGGGCACCAAAATGGCAGACTGTAAAATTTCTAGAACAACAGATATTTTTCTAGAATAGGCCCCAAAGTATTGGGAAGATTGGGGTGTCAACACTGGGATACATGGGAACATCAAAACCCCAAGAAGAAGGTTCAGTTTCCCAGCTATCCCCAAGACTTTCTAAGTTTGCAGGACAAAGGAAAGCCAGGAATTCAACTGTGCAAATCCAGGAAAGTCACTATCAATCTCCAACAAGGACGATTTGGATCATGATCAGCTCACGACTGTGAGTGGATACTGGGAACAAAAGTTCGACACAGGGCCAAGACACTCTGAGGCTGGCAAAACAAATTAGGACGGGAAAAGAGCAGCTTTGTACGGGTGGGGGGAGCACTGCCACTGTTGACTGGGACATGCTGATGAACCAGTAGGACTATGAGAGGGGACAGTGACAAGTGGTTGGATGTAATGGACTCAACATGGAATGTTGGGTTAGAAAACTAGAATAACTCAAAGTCAAACATGAAAAAGTATGCCTGGCACCCCAAACTTTATGCCATTATTTTTAGGTTCATGATAAGAACAGCTAAGTGATAAAACCTTTATATTCAATATTGTGCTCAGAAGAATGCTTTTCTTCTGCAGACTTCTAATAAAAAAATCCTTTACATGTTCAATCGAAAGAGATAGCATGGTTCATTAGTTGTCAGCACTAAACAGAAGTGGGTCAACATAAATGGTTTTATACAAAATACTGACTTCAACAAAATACAAAGCACTTTCTTTATCTTTCAGAAACTGAATATACAAAGCAAGTTTTTTTTTCCAAAATATTTTCATAGGCAAAGGATTAAAAACGATTTTAATTATACACATATGGTCACAATTTTGCCTTAAAAAGATTGTTGGGAAATGTACATAAGGCCGCTTGTAAATGTACATCATGTTACTGTTATGTCCTATGTCCAGAGAAAAAAATGTTATCATACAGATTTGCTCTTACTTGGGAATAGGCTATTCAAAAATACAGTACTCTTCTGTACA
This sequence comes from Panthera uncia, assembly GCF_023721935.1. NCBI lineage: Eukaryota > Metazoa > Chordata > Mammalia > Carnivora > Felidae > Panthera > Panthera uncia. The sequence goes on along the minus strand of NW_026057579.1, from coordinate 24,575,347 downwards.
AAGAAAAAAGTCACATCACATTTAATAAGATGGAAAAAGCATTGGCCTCCATGGTAACCAAAAATCTCAGTCCAATACTTTCTATTATGCACAATACCCTGACTTCTTGAAAGTGATCCAAATCCTAGTATGTCCATATTAACAGAGTCAACAACTATGTTATAAAAGAAAATGTTTCCCACAATAATAAAAAGAAAGCTGGTTCATACTTCTGAAACCATATAAAGATAAAAAATTTTTAAAAAATCACTCTCGATTTGGAGAAATAAATTTACATTATACAACACTATATGCCAGGTCAAATAGGGCAGGGACATAAATGTACACTAAAATGCAAATGTTTCCCAAAGAGATAAAACAAATTCCATTTACAGCATGAAGGTTTACAAATGTACACCTGTACAACCAAGGAAAGCATCACTACTAAATTAGCAAGGCTTTTATAATAAACATTGAAACAAGATTTGCTTTTAAAGTGTAAACTTACATCTATTACTACACACACAATGCATATATTTATAGGAAGCAAAAAAAGCTATCTGAATATGTAGTCATGCTTAAATGTTGAGCTATCAAATTCACTTTTCAGTGGCCCCTTTTCACCTCTATCTGGTTCCTACTTTTGCAAAGTCTACTATGAAAAAGCAAAATAAAGCTCAACACTTCCTCAACATGTCCTTGTAATCCTATAAGCAAAACAATATACAAATTTCTACTCTTTCTCAGATTGCAAACCAAACTGAAAAGTTAAAATGGGACTTAACTTTTCATTTAGTGCACTTAACTGAATGGAAGTGTCACCATGATTTTTTTTCTTACCTCTTACAACAATTACATATGTAAGTATATACAATACTTCTGTACATTGCCAGAGACATTTTAGGGCAGTATTTGTATTGAAACCATATGCATTGTAAATAATGTAAGTTCTTTCATCTCAGATCATTTAATTCTTATCTTACTTGCGGAGATTTTATTTGCATGATAGTTTGTGAATTACCAAAATACAACTTAACCTTCTTTTTAAAATATTAATAATATTTATGCAGTTGATTGTTAATTGGTTATAAAAGGCTTCACACAAAGGACAAAAAAAAAAAATAAGGACTATATTTCTATATACATCTCTATAAACCTGTTGTGCTATGGGGTCCGTAGACCTACCAGACTGCAAGCCAGTTTATTAAAAGAATACTGTACTTTTTCCTTTAAAAACTATTTTTTGTGACTTTACAAGGTAAAAATTTACAAAATATGTGACAGCTTTTTTTTTGATAGTTACATCATATACAGGCATTCTGTGCTTTGCCAGCAATCCAATCTGATAGGTCTCCACTCAGGGCTGAATATAATTTATAATTCACCACCCCCACCCCCCCAAATATACACAAGAACCTTAAAAAATTTACAAATGGATGAATAAAGTCAATAAATAGTTTTGCTTTAAAAAAAAATTTGAAGATTCATAGTTGAGTTGTGTTTTGATAATTCACAAAAGAAACATTCTTTTCACATGGTTACATCATCTTCTTTCTCTTTCCTTTACAGCATTCCATTTGGTGGTCCTCCAATAGGCCCTAGATCTGGGCTATTTTTCAAATAATATTTTTCCAACTTGGCCAGTATATGCTTCCCATATGTGTATTTGCGCAAAGTAGTAATGTGAGGTCGAATCTGAAAAATAAATAATCTGCTTAGTAAATCTAAGTGACTTTGGTTTCTGGTTTCTTAAAAAAGCACTCCTAAATCTGGGTGACTTAGAAAGAATAACTGGAATTTTAATATACAAATCCTTTAAAGAAAAGTTGTTTTCGAAAGTAGTTCATCCTACTCAATCTCTCCAATTATACTCTCAAAACTGTCCAATGAATAAACAAACCACTACTTCTAAACTGTTACATATGCAAATAGTAGACGGGGCTCCAAACATAGCAGGGAAGCATCACGAGTGAATTATTAAGTTCTTTAAAAGTTGATGAAGGCAGAATTTTCTAGCTTAAGTTGGAGACAAAAATTCAATAGGGAAAATAGAGCAAAAGACATAAATGAGCAATCAGATGTGTGATGTGTGATTTTAAATTGTTCAAAATCTCACTAATAGTTTTTAAAATGTAAATGAAACTACTCATTAGAATCATATCATTATCTTCCACACAGACTGGCAAAAAGTTTATAAATAACTGGCATTGATGAGATGATGGCAAAACAGGCATTCTTATTATATCTTGGATAGATGTGCAAACATGTACAGATTTTTTTAAAGCAAAACCTGGCTGTGTCTATCAACATGTAAAATGTTTACATACTTGCCCCACAATTCCACATCTAGGAATTTATCCTACAAAACAGTTAATCACGCAAAGACATTCACATACAGCACTGCTGATGACAGTTAAAAACCTGGAAACAATCCAAATGTCATAAAGATGATAGTGGTTAATGTAATTGTTAAAAAGAAGACAATTTTTCTATGTATATACTTTTAAGCAGAAATATTAAATTTTAAAAAGGTAAAAAAAAATTATGATCTACTTCTCTCTATATGACAAGAGGTCCAAAGAAGTTATGTATCTGTCCCTGGTTTCTTAATGAATAAATTTACAAAAACATGGAGTATATAGTATTTCTTCCAGTGGGTTTTCTTTTTCTTTTTTGTTTTTTAAGTTTTTCTTTGGAGTGAGCGAGCGAGCGAGCACATGGACGACCAGGGAAGGGGCAGAGGGAGAGGGATAATCCCAAGCAGGCTCTGTGCTGTTAGCACAGAGCCCAATGCAGGGCTGGATCCCAGGAACTGTGACATCATGACCACAGCCAGAATCAAGTTTCTGAATGAGCCACACAAAACCCCCACATCTAGTGTTCATTTTAACAGTAAGTTTTCCTATGGAAATTTATGAGCTAGATTCTAGAGAGAAGACGGAGATAAAAAAAAAAAACAAAAAAAACCCCCAAATTCTCTTTAGAAAAATGCTTAAAAAAAAAAAACCCAAATTCTCTTTAGAAAAATGCATTACATTAGTGAGAAAACCTAATTAGATTTTAAAATCAATGTTCAACCCATGTATCATGGCAAATCAAATATATCTCAATAAGATGGGGATGGGCAATGCTAAAGGCAGGTTAAATAGATGAAAAATAAATTTGATTTTACTGAGATTACTTTAAGAATTTTAATAAAAGGGTACACCATACCTACATTTGTCAAAGGTTATCCATTGATTTTAGATTTTTTTTCTCCAGTTACATCACATGAGGAAATTAAAACCTAGGAAGTTAAAATTGTATCCTGAAAGTCACACAAATTGAATCATCTATTTTAAGTGCTATAAGCTGTATTACCTTATGCATGATTATCTTTCTCTGGGCAGGTTCAGCCATATCAATCATCTTCTGAACCACGTAATTGGCATACTGGTCCTTCATCATGGTGTATAAGGCACTGTGAGCACCATCATTCTGGCAGCAAACTTCATCAATCAGTAAAGCTCTCTCGGCACGGGAGGCATGGGTAACACACTTTTCTACTACATTGCTAAAAATTCAAGTATATACACAAAAAATTATTTTGTTACTTTTTCCTTTATAGTAAATTTCCCTTGGTTTTAAAAGAACTTGCTTAACACATTGGAAGACAAAAGAGTGAAGATGGTATTCTCTTACCCTTTACTTTCAAAAACAAACAAAAAAAAAGAATTAGTATTATAGAGTAACCCATACTGGATATTCACAAGTGTAATTACATGCCTCTTAAAATTAAAATTACAAAGAGGAAACTAGAGACTAAGTCATTAGTAAGGTCTGAGACTTTCATTAATAAGCACTAAACTAATTTGCATTTATAGGTTTGGGGAGACCAATCATTTTCTGAATACAGACTTCAAAAATGGAATATACATAGGCAGATGGATTTGTCATGAGGAGTCTTCAAGAATAAAAGGAATAGTCTGTATGTGCTTTTTCCCTCTACTAAAAGAAACATATATTTGAATGTCATATTCTACACGCATTTGTTTACTAATAAAAGAGTTGAAAGAACTGACCCTTGGAATTAGAAAATAGTGCAATACCTGGCAAATTTGTGTTGACTCAGGGCTAAGACTTTTCCTCGGATTTCAGAAACAATTTTGCTTTTGTCTTCAGGTCGACCGTGTTCCAAGACATGCTGAATAACGTAATTGCCATACTGATCCTAAGTACAGATGTTTAAAAATTACTTTCCTTAAGTCACCCCTTAAAAATAATGACTATTCTTTAGAAAGATACTATTTTTCTGAAGATCCAGTAGTATACAGTCAGGAGAATACACGAAGCTTTTTTGTCTTACTGTGTGTTTTTACAGTGTGTTAATTTAGGAAAAATTACATTTCCCTATATTCTGAACCACTGTCAGAAACACATAAACATTGACAACTATTACGGAGTTCATACCTGTACCAACTGCTCTGTATGTTGGTGGAGTTCCTCTAAGATAGGTAAAGTCTGCTCTGCAGTGCAATGCTCGAGGATGCGCTGGATCACTCTGCAGCCGTAAGGATGAGTTGAAAGTACAAACACCTTAAGACAAGTGCAAGAAATACATTTACTTTATCTGGCATTTCTGGAAAGTTCTATGAGGCAGACAGGTTTTTGATGACATGCTGAATTAATCTAAAATAGAAGGGTGGGGAGTCACCTCTAATATGACTACCATCCTATTGGTAAAGACTGGAAAGTGAGGTGCTCAATTCAGGAGCTAACAGATATTTTGATCAAAAGGAACCTAACCAGATATGTATTAGTTACTAATTGATATTTATTTTCTGTGTTTTACTGTACAGTCTTAAGTCTTCTTCCCTCCTTTACTTCTCCCCGAAAATCTGGAGAACACTGTTGGGTTTCTAATAGCTGTGATCCCAAAGTAATACAATTGATGGGGTGCCCGGGTGGCTCAGTTGGTTAAGGGTCTGACTTCAGTTCAGGTCATGATTTCACGGATAATGAGTTCAAGCCCTGCATTGGCCTCTGTGATGACAGCTCCAAGCCTGAAGCCTGCTTTGAATTCTGTGTCTCCCTCTCTCTGCCCCTCCCTTGCTAACACTCTCTCTCTTGCTCACAAATAAAGATTAAAAAAAAATTAAAAACAAAACAAAGTAACACAACTGAACTTTTATTTCCACATTTTTCAGCTTCAAAAAAATGAAGCTATCTATTGACGCACTCTATTAAAGAGGCAGAAATCACTGTACATTCAGTTTTGTCTCCTATTTTTGTCTGTCATTACTGGGTATTATAATCTTGTGACTTCGGAAAAATGTGTTAACACTCCAATGCTAAAAGAATGCCCTGCTAATTAGAAGACAAAAATAAACCTTACTTGTCCTTTGAAAGCATCAATGATGAACTGTAGTGACTGTGGCTGAACACATTCAATACATTTTTGTACAACATGGTTTCCATTCTGATCTTTCACACATTTGAGTACATGACCATCTAGCTCCTTTACCATTTCACTCTGCAAAGAGAAGATGACATTTAAAAAATTACCTCATCAAGAAACGTTAACAGGATTAGAAAGAGTACAAAAGTATACTCAAAAATGTGTTGGCAATATTGTAGATATCAAAGTTTAAAATCCATACTCCCTGCCCCTCCAAACAGAAATTGAGATGGTTACCAAAACATTTCGTAGGATTGCAATGTAAATGACACTTGTTAAAAAATAACCTAGGGGGGGCGCCTGGGTGGCTCAGTCGGTTAAGCGTCCGACTTCAGCTCAGGTCACGATCTCGCAGTCCGTGAGTTCGAGCCCCGCGTCGGGCTCTGGGCTGATGGCTCAGAGCCTGGAGCCTGCTTCCCATTCTGTGTCTCCCTCTCTCTCTGCCCCTGCCCCGTTCATGCTCTGTCTCTGTCTCAAAAATAAATAAAAACGTTTAAAAAAAAAATTAAAAAAAAAAAAAAAAAAAAAGCCTAGGGATGGATCCTGAACCTGCCATATTTAAATGACTTTCTTCACTTTGTATACCTTCCACACAACTTTCTCAGCTGACTATAATATACATATACAAATAATTCCAAATTCTATACTTTTTCTCTGCTTAGCACTCCCTTTCCTTCAAATTATTTTTAATACCTACATGAGTCTATTAAGTGCATGGGAAAGGGTAAGGAATTGAGCACTTAAGGGCTATGTGACTTTCACATATTATCTCAATGATAGGAAGAAAACAGACATTTTAATTCTTTTTTTAATGAGCTTATATTAAAGAACTCATTTAATATAACTTTTCTTTATTATGTGATACTTTCTTCAGGGACAAATCTTTGGGAAATTTTAGATTTTTGTTCATTTAACCAGGAAAAATGACCCTTTCATGTGTATTTCTTTGCTTACTAGTAAGGTTTTCACATTTACAATCTCTCTCAACCAAAGAACTCCCAGCTACCCACTACTCCCAGTTACCTACTACCTACTGAATAACTGTAGAGAAATTCTGTTAAGCCAAAATACAACACAGATGTTTAACTATAAACTAAATAACAAAATAAAATGTTACTTAGTTTACAATCCAAACAATACCATTATTAACAGGTTTCTCTAAGGCTTATTCCCTGTGCTTTATATTTTCAAGTATTAAAGACATTTAAAGTCTTTATTATTTACTTATTAAGTGTAACCAACAATGTTATATTAGTTTCAGATGTACAACAGTGATTAAACAATCATACACATTACACAGTGTGCACCACAATATAGTCACCATACAACGTTATTACATTATTGACTATAATCTCTATGGTGCACTTTTCATCTCTGTGACCTAAATTTTATAACCAGAAGTTTATACTTCTTAATCCCTTTCACCTATTGCCTCCCCATCCTGCTATCCACACAAGAACTTGTTCTCTGTAGTTGAGAGTCTGTTGTTCTGTTTATCAGATTCCACATATAACTGGAATCACAGGTACAGTATTTGTCCTTTCTCTGATTTCACTTAGTATAATACCCTCTAGGTTGATCCATGTTACTGCAATTGACAAGATCTCATTCTTTAAAATATCTTCATTAAAAAAAATTTTTTTTTTTAACGTTTATTCATTTTTGAGACAGAGAAAGAAAGAGAGACAGAGCATGAGCAAGGGAGGGGGAGAGAAAGGGAGAGGGAGGCACAGAATCCGAAGCAGGCTCCAGGCTCTCACCTGTCATAATAGAGCCCATCACAGGGCACAGTGAGATCATGACCTGAGCAGAAATTGAAAGCTCAACCAACTGAGCCACCCTGGCATGCCCAAAATATCTTTATCTATACCAGTTTGAGACTTAGGATCAAGCATTTGTGTAAGCATCTACAATAATCAAAATCTGTTCATCTTGTTCCATTGTGACATATCTTCAATTATTCTAAAACTCAGGATTTCCTCCAGAGTAATGCTATTTTCTCACAAATTTTCAATGGTGTGATTAATGCACACATACAAACATATTCATCCATACATGTTATGACTGTTTTTAATTCTGGGATTTATTATACAATAATATATATGGGTGGAGAATCAAAGCTGATCTCTTTCCAAATTTACTAATTACTGATACCTTTAAAGAAATAATTATTTCCTTTACTCTATGTTTCATGGTAATACATAAGCTAGTTATATAGAAAATAGTTATCTATTTAGGGTTATAAATTTCATTCCTAAGGTCTGCTTAATTTCACGTGAAACCCACACTAATTAGTGATGCTTCACAATTTATTTTCAAAAATCTAGCAGATCAGCATTTACTCTCAAACTCTTAATATTCTTGCCTATTTCAAATAATTTTAAAAATTATTTTGATGAATTACCAAAAAATTCCCAGAGTATGATTGGAATTACATCAGTCCTTTTTTTGATTTAAAATAAGCCTTCTTCCATCCAAAAATTTGATATATTCCCATTTACAGGTGTTCTCTTTTCTCTTTAAAGAATCGTGAATTGGGGCGCCTGGGTGGCTCAGTTGGTTAAGCGGCCGACTTCAGCTCGGGTCATGATCTCGCGGTCCGTGAGTTCCAGCCCTGCGTCAGGCACTGTGCTGACAGCTCAGAGCCCGGAGCCTGTTTCAGATTCTGTGTCTCCCTCTCTCTGACCCTCCCCCGTTCATGCTCTGTCTCTGTCTCAAAAATAAATAAACGTTAAAAAAAAATTAAAAAAAAAAAAAAAAAAAGAATCGTGAATCTTGTTAACTAACAGAATTTATAGGTTAATTTCCTATTGAATGAACGTTTTAAGAACTTTATGTGTATAATTTCTAATTGGCATATAGAATGCAACTGGCTTTAAATTTTTTATCCTTTGAAGAAATTGATGTCTGGTTACAGGAAACAGATAAGAAGGAAAAGATTGTTTTGAGGTCACAGAAATAAATTTTTAAATAAAACTGGTTTTGTTTCTGTATTTTCATATTTGCTGCTACAGTAGCTCAATATTTTACAGAGCTAACATATAAATCTGGCTCCATTTAAAAACTGGAGTACTTTCTAGTACAACCAGAATGGAAGGAAACCGTGCACCACAGTTTTCCAGATGGGTGGGTTGACTGCTTTGTTTAGCCGACGCATGCTTAATATTCTCCTATAGGCCAACATCAAAGAAGTCTGGGGAAACTCTTACCTTGCAGCATTATGATTCCTGCTGGGCACTGGCATTTTGTGAAACCTTATGGGGGAGGGTAATGCTGGGGCAGAAATGTGAATTATGTAGATGGGTGGTTTCACGTCTTCAGACCTCTCCTAGAATCAGTACAGTTCTCTTAACTGTGCCAGTCCCAGTTGACAAGCTTTGAATCCACTTGTCCTCTCAATTTAAATATAGCTGTACATAGTTGACAGTGGCCATAGCTAAGTTACTTATTAGCATATGTGACTTTCAACAGTAATGAAAATGGTTTTGGATTTTCTTTTGTTTCCTAAAAATGAATACAATGTCAGAACTTCACATTTTATTTTATTTTTTTTTTAATTTTTTTTTAATGTTTATTTATTTTTGAGACAGAGAGAGACAGAGCATGGATGGGGGAGGGGCAGAGAGAGACGGAGACACAGAATCTGAAGCGGGCTTCAGGCTCCAAGCTGTCAGCACAGAGCCCGACGCGGGGCTTGAATTCACGGACCATGAGATCATGACCTGAGCCGAAGTTGGATGCTTAACCGACTGAGCCACCCAGGCACCCCAGAACTTCACATTTTATACACTAGTACCTGGCTATTAGTATTTTACAGGAACCATAGTTCTTGGGGACTTTATATAGATACATACGTACATATACATATATATTTTGTGTGTGTGTGACTTTTTTGTAAACTAAGTCCGATTCAACATTACAATCATTTTACAGTTACTATAACCAATGAGAATAGCATGTTTTTTCAAATCTGTTCTGAGCCTATAGTGTTTCCTTTGTGAACATATCTCTATTTTATACATTTTGTATAGTTACACTGTACTAAAATATTAGCTTGTTTGATATAAGGAAAGTATGTATTGAGTACCTTTTTGCTAGCCTGGTTGTTCAACCTTTTAAAAAAAAAAAAAAGGTTTAAGCTTTAAAAAAAAAAAATCTTTAAACTGGTCTTTCTTGCATGTTATAAATAAAGTTGCAGCTAAAAGGGACGGGCAGAGGGGTGCCTGAGTGGCTCAGTTGGTTAAACGTTCAACTTCGGCTCAGGTCATGATCTCACTGTTCGTGAGTTCAAGCCCCGGGTTGGGCTCTGTGCTGACAGCTCAGAGACTGAAGCCTGCTTTGGATTCTGTGACTCCCTCTCTCCCTGCCCCTCCCCCGCTCATGCTCTGTCCCTGTCTCTCAAAAAATAAACGTTAAAAAAAAAAAACGTAAAAAAAAGGATAGGAAGGAAGGGAAAACTAGTTTTGAGTGTCTTAGAATAGAAACATAAGATTAAGATTTTTTTTCTCATTAAAATGTCTTATTCATGATTTATGGAAAAAATAAAACAAAATTTTTTTACTTGTGCTTGCTTCAGCAGCATATACAGTAAAAGTGGAATGGTGGGGCACCTGGGTGGCTCAGTTAGTTAAGCATTCAACTTCGGCTCAGGTCATGATCTCACAGCTTCTGAATTTGAGCCCCGTGTCGGGCTCTATGCTCAGAGCCTGGAGCCCAGTTTAGATTCTGTGTCTGCCTGTACCCTGTGCTCACTTTCACACACTCTCTCTCTCAAATATGAATAAACATTAAAATTAAAAAAAAAAAAAAAAAAGTGGAATGGTACAGGGGCACACCTGAGTGGCTCAGTTGGTTAAGCATCCAACTTCAGCTCAGGTCATGATCTCATGATTCATGAGTTCGAACCCCACATCAGGCTCTATGCTGACAGCTCAGAGTTTGGAGCTGGCTTCAGATTCTGTGTCTCCCTTTCTCTCTGCTCCTGCCCCACTCACGCTCTCTCTCAAACATAAACATTAAAAAAAAAAAAAAAAAAGTGGAATGGTACAACGACTAGTATAGCCCCTGTGCAAGGATGACACACAAATTGTGAAGCGTTATGTTTTTATGTGAACTGGAATTAAAAAAAAAAGCACTGTATTGAAAAAAGAAAATTTTATTCTTGTGGTTATAAATGTAGTACAATCTGGGGCGCCTGGGTGGCACAGTTGGTTAAGTGTCCGACTTCAGCTCAGGTCATGATCTCCCAGTTCATAGGTTTGACCCCTGCGACGGGCTCTGACAGCTCAGAGACTGGAGCCTGCTTTGGATTCTGTGTCTGTGTCTGTCTCTCTCTCAAAAATAAACATTTAAAAAAAGTTAAAAAAAAAAAAAAAGTGGTACAATCCAAATACATTTTGGAAACAATAAAGGTATTCCTGATACTACAGGAAATCAAATAAGCAAGTGTAGCATTTTGCTTCCCACACAGCAGGCCCTCAAATTATCTTCATTTAAAGATGAAGAGACGTTGAAGAGAATGAAGAGGACAGATCAAAGATCTATAGTATAATATGTAATTAAAACGTACTGTTTGAGACAGATTATTTAAAGTATTTTATCCTAATTGGGGAAATATAAAGTAATAATTTAAAAACTGAATAAAATACAAAAAGTTTGTCTTAACTTACAATTACCTGCTGGTCAGATGAAATAGACTCCAGAGCTTTCTGGATAACACGACAGCCATACATCTGCAAGGCTAAAGGCAGAACATGCCCACGAATACGAGTGGCGAGAGCTAATTTTTGATCCAAACTCCCAAACTGATAGAAAAGAAATCAGTATTAATAAAAATAACCATTATATTAATTTTGTTAAACCTGAATAACCCACTGTTTGCGGCCTATTCATTCTATTTTTAAAATATCACAATTTGTAATCATGTAGGGAAGAGGACTTAGGTAAAAGCTAATTAAGATAAATCCAGAACTGCCTGAAATAACTGCATTACTTTTATGGGGGGGTTAAGTCTCATTATCTAAAATTTCCTTTTTACTAATATATTAATCACCTGTAATTCTTTTAAAGTACACAGTATTACATTTCATTTTAAACAAATAAAATCCCCTCATCTTTAACGTAATGAACTTCTGACCATGCATTCAGACCAAATTACATTCAGACAAACTATATTCTGATGTAACTGTGGAGGAAACTTAAGTAAAACTAAAACAGAGATACTTAGTTGTAAACTGAAAATTAGCTAAAATACAAAATACATGACACATCTAACAAATGTAAATAAAGACTATACTATTATCACTAATTTCTTCATCTAAGATTTACTCTAAATGCTTTATATTTTCAAATATTAATCAGATTACTACTAAACTTCTCATTTAAAGTAGGCCCATATTTTAAAAATATTTTTGTGATAAAATATATAGCATAAAATGTCATTTCAACCATTTTAAGTGCATAATTCAATGGCATTAATTCACAATGTTGTGCAATTATCACTACAAACTGTTTCCAAATCATTCCCGTTGCCTCAAACAGAAACACTGCATACATTAAGCAGTAACCGCCCCCCACCCCCCCTCAGCACCTGGTAAACCCTAATCTACTTTATGCCCCTATCAATTTGGCTGTTCTAGCTATCTCATATAAGAAAAACACTATGATGTTTGTCCTTTTACATCTGGCTTATTTTACTTAGCTTCATCCATGATGTAGTATGTAACAGAACTTTATTCCTCGTGGCTGAATAACATTCTTATTGTATGCATATACCACATTTATCCATTCATCTGTTGGACATATAGGTTGTTTCCACCTTTTGGCTACTGTGAATAATGCGGAAACAAACGGTGTTTGAGTCCTTGTTTTCAATTCTTTTGGGTATACAGGAGTGGAATTGCTGGGTTGTAAGATAATTTTTATGTTTAGGTTTTTTTTTTTAAGGAACTGCCGAGGTGCCTGGGTGGCTCAGGTGGTTAAGTGTCCAGCTCTTCATTTGGGCTCAAGTCATGATCTCAAGGTCATGAGACTGAGCCTCATGCCACCTCCACTGGGCATGGAGCCTGCATGGGATTCTCTCTCTCCCTCTGTCCCTTTCCCTGCTCACACGTGCTCTCTCTCAAAAAAAGAAAAGTTTGAAGGAACTGCCAAACTTTTTCACAATAGCTGCACCATTTTCCATTACTACTGACAATGTATGAGGTTCCAATTTCTCCAAATCTCCACCAACATTTGTTATTCCCCCCGGCCCTCTAAAGCCATCCTAGTAGATGTAGCGTAGAATCTCACTGTGGTTTTGATCTGCATTTCCCTAATGACTAAGGATGTTGAGCTTCTTTTCATGTGCTTCTTGGCTACATGTATATTTTCTGAGGAGAAAGGTCTATTCAGGTCATCTGTCCATTTTTCTTTTTTCTTTTCTTTTTTGTTTTTTTTTTTAAAGTAATCTCTATACATGGGGCTCAAACCCACAACCTTGAGATCAAGAGTCACATGCTCCACCAACTGAGCCAGCCAGGTGCTCCTCCTGTCTGTTACATTATTTTAATGTTTATCTTTGATAGAGTACAAGCTCTCTCTGTACGGGCAGAGGAAGGGGGACAGAGGATCCAAAGCGGGAACGAAGTTAACAGCATGGAGCCCAATGTGGGGCTCACACTCACAAACCGCGAGATCATGACCTGAGCCCAAGTCAGATGCTCAACCAACTGGGCAACCCAGGTACCCCTCTCCTGTCCATTTTTTAATAGGGTTGTCGTTCTCTTGTTGAGTTTTAGTTCTTTATATAGTCTGGATATGAAATCTTTATCAGATACATACTTTGCAAAATATTTTTTCCCAAGTGCATATATTTTTATATGAAAATGACTCTTACCCAACTTTCTGAACTTTTCTACGCATTCAGCAATATAGTTGGATGTACAAATATGTATATGTGCTTACCTCAAAAAATTTCTGTATAACATAGTTTCCAAAAACATCTGTCATTAATTGATAGGCTGCTTGTAGAATTTCATTAAATACCATCTGTCGCTCAGCTGGAGTAGCTCTCTCTAGTTTTTGTTGTATGAATCTATATAGGAAACATTTTATATGTCATCACAGCACATTGAAAATAAGCTCCTGCAAAATCTGTATCTGACTTGAGTATCACACACCCCCACATATATACACATAAAATTACTTCCAGGAATAGTACTAACACATTTAATACTGTGAACAGCAAATTTAAAGCAAAAAAGGCAAAAGCTATGAAGCATTTCTTTATAATGCCTTAATTTAAAGTAACTATTAGGCAGACATTTGGATATATTATAATCTGCATTATAATCAATGAAGAAAACTAGATTTTACTGGTTATTCATACATTTTTCATAATATTAAATATTTAAGTTTAGAGCCTAATGAAAGAAACCCTTAGAAGTAAATTTATCAAACACAAATGAATTCCTAGCCATTGTGAATGACACAAGGTTCATGTGCTACTCTTAAGGAATTTTCAACTTTAGGGAGATAAAATAAAACTATAAAAGGAAAAAATAATTAAATTTAATAAATGTGTTACAATTCTATTTTCCTTTTTGTGTTCTATCTTGAGAAGAACACTAATTTACATGTACCTTAAGTACTATAAGAGAACATTATGTTTAATGTTCAAAGTCACCAAATTCTTCTAAAAGAAAAGTGAAATGTTTCAACTTAAGACATATCACATCAAATACAAATCTATACAAATACAAACACAAAAGCATTTAACCTTCTTTTAAAAAATTTTTTTTAGACAAGGTCTACATCAGGGACATTTACATCCACAAATATAATTCAGAGCATTCTTTTCAAAGGAAAATTAAAGTTGACTGTATTCAGAATCAATGTAATAAAAATAACGCAAAAAAAGGGCACTCCTATATTTTCATTATAAAAGTATTCTCATTATAGAAAACTGGGAAACCATAAATAATTTAAAAACCTTTATTTTTATCATATGTCCTAATAGCGAAGAAGAAATCCATTATTGGGCCTTTATTCTGTAAAAAGTTCCTTAAATGATCCCAGTCAAGAAAATTTTAGACTCCGACAAGGCAGTAATTTTCAAAGCAAAAATACAGTGCTGAGTATCCTAAACCACAATCACTTACCTAGAACCGTGCTGGTCTTGAGAAAACTCAACTATGTGCCCAATCAAGTCTCTAAGTTGAAGGTTTGGGAAGCGGTTGTTTCTGAAATCTTCCAATAATCTACTTCGGCCGGAAGGCATAATATCAGACCTATTATACCGAAGCCGGGAAGGAGGAAAGAGCTGGCTGCTGGAGCTGAACAGACTGGAAGTGCTTGAAGCACTCCGGTATTTTGCTTCTGCTCCAGGCGCTGCAGAGATATATCGACCACTACCATTTGTCAGGCCTCCTACAACAAAGCAGCTGTGGTCAGCAAATATTTTTGACAAGGCCATTCCTCAAATAAGAGTTACTTACACTAAAATTCAATCAATAAAGAAATAACCACTCCACTGACCACTAATTCCTATATGTTTTAACAGGAAATTGAAACTGGAGGGAAAATCTCACACATTTACTTATTGTGTGTGACTACAGGATCTGGGGGATAAAAAAGACTAGAAAAGATGAGAAAAATAAACCTGTATTTGTTCTTGGCAGTTTAGTTTCAATCATAATCATAACACCTAATATCATATATAAAAGTTGTATTTGTTCTTGGAAGCTTAGTTTAAAACATAATTATAGCAAGTAATGTCATACATACTAATATCAATACCAGAATACTAAAACTACCAACAAAATTTCCAGTTTATTAACAAGGTTACAGATAGCTAAGCAAACTCAGATTTGAAGCCACTGAAATACAGTTGGGCTGAAATTTACTTGCAGTGTTTATGGAACACTGAGGGCTAAATTTGTACTTTTTTGGACTGTATTTTTAAAAATGCATTAGGTAATACATATACCTCTATGTAAAGAAAAACGGATTTTTAAAAAAGTAAACTCTACACACAACATGGGGCTCAAACTCATGACCCTGAGATCAAGAGTTGCATGCTCTACTGACTGAGCCAGCCAGAAGCCACAAAAAACCATTTCTTAAAGAAAATAAATCCATTACATCTTAAAGTATTTTAAAAATTTTAAAGGAATACTCTCCATAAAATACTATTATTTTACTGACAAGAACTAGAAATAAACAAAATGTATTTTTCCTAGAGCTTTAATGTTGATCATTTGAGACGCATAAAAAGCCTCTTTAACTTATTATATCCCATTCCAAACAAGAAAATTAAAGGGCAGTCAATAGAAACAAACAAAAAATACAAGCAGGAAATTGTTATTACAAAAGTTATTTAAAAGTACTTGACAGTGTCCTTTTAAAAAAGAAAAATGTATAGAAAACCGTAACGTGCAAATATAGTTGCTCAGATAAACAGAATCTACCATCAGCTTTAAGCTATTATATACCATCTCTAAGTAGAGGAGTGCTATATATACAATCCAGACCACAGGGCAGAGATGATGCCAAGGACACACTGTCAGTGCAAAGTTGTGAAGTTATACAGAGGCACTGAATGGCAAAAAGAGTTACAGGCACAAGGAAAAAAGTAAGACAACTGTAATCCTGGAGAGTGAACTGCTTTAAAACGTTCCTCTTTTACTTTCAGTCCCCAATGCCCGAGCTTTTGTTGTGATTCCCACCACCCAGAGTATTATACATATAATTCATAGGACTCTCCAGTCCCCTTTCCAGTGTAAGTGCCACAACATTATGTTCACCTACAAGCTAGATCCCTGGTACCTAAAAGAATGTCTGACAGATAGTGGGTACACATTAATATTCATGAATATTTTATATAACATTAACTGCCTAAGGTTCAATTCTATCTAGACTATCTTTCTTAAAAGTGTGTAATTTAACAGAACATTTTATACACTAAAACCACTAACATCAAATTCGCATACCAGTGTTCCTGTACAAAGAATCCAAAATGTGAAAGAATTCAGTGTTTTAATACTGTCTTGATTTCCTTGATACTCTTAACCCTCTAGCCCCTGCTATTATTTCTAATTATACAATTCTATCAACTGTTCACTAGCCCATTCAAATCTCTAACAATTCTTTAACCTTTATGTAGGGTAGGGATACTCTGCATATCATTCCAGTCTGTTTTTACAAACAATTATAAAGTCTCATTCAAAGGCCACTTGGAGGTCACTTTACACTAAAGCATCCTGCTAGAGTACATCCTCTCAATTCTTCAGCCTAATATTATATTGAGTCCTTATTCTGAATCTATTACTCACACAAATTTCCTAGAAGAACCCTAATTTAATTGTTCACTTCTCCTCCTCTTGTTCATTATTGTCTCTGCACCACTGCTTACCTTACCTCAAACATAAGGCCCAATCCTACACCTCTTTACCCTTAATGCACTAAAGATTTTCAACACCAAATTCAAAATATATACTTACCCCCAGAAATGACTATGCCAATTTTATTTCATACCTTCTAATACCTAACAGGAATCTCTCCATGTCTAGATATTCTTTGATTATATTCTATCAGCTCCCTAATACCAAACTCCTGATGCACTCATTGCCGACTTAAAATGTCTCATGATGTGTAACTGCCTTTAGTTTTAAAGAAACCTCAAAATTTCAGTTCTGGAAGTCTACTTAGTATTTTCATTTACAAAACAAAAAAATTCACTCAGGGCAGGGTACCTTTCTTTCTTTACAAATTAAATAAGCATTTAAAACCCAATTGTAATATACACTGAACATTTTAAACCTGGTTATCTAAATATTGAAAGCATGCCATCCAAACCTATTTTGGAATTGAGGGACATTTTACAAAACTGGCTTATGCTCTTCACAAATGTTTAAGTCATAAAAGACAAAAACAGTGCAAGATTAAAGAAAATTAAAGAGTCATGACAAATGAGCGTCATGTGAGTCCCCATATCAATCTCTTTCCTAATCCTTTACTCTCTCCAGTCTCTCTCTGACAAAGTTTGAATAAGTTGGCTAATTTATTTTTTATTGTGGTACGATATCATTGTTTCCTGACTTTGATCATTGTAGTTATATAAAAGAGTATTTCCTTATTTTCAGAAAACATACATGGATATATTTAATGGGTAACGGACAGACAGTATGTCTGCAACTTCCTTTCAAAAGTATCAAGGAAAAAAAAACTGGATGTGAAGGGGAATGAATATGCAGAGAGGGGGAGAGGAAGAGAGGAAATGAACGATAAAGCAAACATGGTAAAATAACATTTTGAAAATGTGGATAAAGGGTGTGCTGTAATTTTTTTTCCTGTATCAGTGTTACAACTTCCCCATTAAGTCTCAAATTATTCCAAAATTAATGAAAAACAACACACATATAGGCTATCTAGGTCATACCATTGCTAATGGTAGTCCATAAGCAGAGGTGTTTCTGCACCAAATGTGTTAAAGGGATAACCGTCTTCAATTCATCATTGACATCCACCCTTAGCATTTACACTTCTTAATCACTACTTGGCTAGGAATGTATTTTGGACAGGGAGATCTGTGCTATAATGTCACAGACGACTGGTCCAAATGCAGTATGCAGCTAGTCAGCCAGGACTCTTGGACAGAGCTCTTCACACAATAGTGTGCTGCCCTTTACATACTATTTGTGTAAGGATTTTTCAAGTTCACTCATGACAACCGAGTGAAGGCAAGCATCTTACAATAATCCTAGTAGAAATAATATGATTTTATAAGTTTTCATTAATTTCCTCGAGAAGTCTATTGTGTTAGAATCCTTCCTATTATTAATCAAAAACAAAAAAGATTATAAAATTACTGGGAAAAACACAGGGCAAGAAAAACAATGGTAACAACTGTAACAATCACAAAATAAATAAACCTGATTAATCTTTTCATTCTTTTCTAAGTCCAGAAAATTTGGAATGGCAGCTGCTTAACTTATCAGACCTGTGTATTCTTTTGAAAATACAGATTCCCGGAGACTTACTCAAAACCTACTGAATTACCCTCAGTGGATAATTTTTACTAAAAAAAAAATATTCTGAAGGTTATTCTGAAGAAGAGTTTAGAGGCTAATGAATTAGAATTCAAGATTATTCAAGGGTTCATTTTACAGCAGGTTGTTAACTACCAATATCAAATAGAAATGGTAATCCTAGATTTGGGGTCCTGAAAAGGGTACAACTACATATAGGCTACTAGACAGTGCTGGTTTCAGAAGACAAGGCTCTAGAAAACTCAGGAAATGGTAAGATGATAACCGAAGATGGCCAGTTAGTTGCAGCAGGCAAAGAATCAATGATACAGAGTGGTAGAAAAAAAGTCTAAAATGACAATCTAATTCCTCAAAGGATAATATTGGTCAGACCTTTTTGTCCTGAGTTCTGGCACCTCATTTTAAATAGGGTTTATGGTTTCAAAATAATCAGTTTTTTTCACCTACCTGAGAAAGTCCATTTAATTACTTAATATTCATAAATAATACTGTATGTTAGACACTGAGGGTCCTTTAAAAAAGGCAGGAAACATTTATTGGGCATTCTTTATTAGACACTGAGAAGTGAACCCTGCACAAAATGCTATATACTGTGTTGAATTGTGCCTCCCCCCAAATTTGTCATTTTAAGTGACTCAGCTGGGGTAATCTGCCATAGCAACCCTGGGAAACTAACACAGATTTTGGTACTCATAGTGATGTGCTACTATAAAAAATGACTAAAAATGAAGAAATGACTTTGCAGTTAGGTAATGGGTACAGTTTGAAAGAATTTGGAGGTGTTCACAAAAAGCCTAAATTGATTGCCTTGAAGAGAGGGTTGGTAGAAACGTGGATAT
Organism: Panthera uncia; assembly: GCF_023721935.1. Lineage (NCBI taxonomy): Eukaryota > Metazoa > Chordata > Mammalia > Carnivora > Felidae > Panthera > Panthera uncia. The sequence goes on along the minus strand of NW_026057579.1, from coordinate 24,556,064 downwards.
TAAAGGCAATTCTGATGAGGGCTCAGACAGATAAAAGGCACGTATCAAAAGCGGCTACCGTCTTAGAGAATACGTATGTTGTCATGAACAATGTTTGTAGAAATATGAATGCTATAAAGACGTTCCAAGTGAGGTCTCAGAATAAAATGAGAAACATGTTATTGGAAATGGGGAAACCCAACTGAAATGTGTTAAAAAAGCAAAACTGGGTGAAAAGCAAAACTGGTGTGGAGATTTAGCTGAGATTTCCAAACAACGTGCTAAAGGTGTGGTCTGGTGTCTGGGCTGCTTATGGGTGAAATAAGATTAAGATAATTTGAAGAAGGAACTGTTTTTTTTTTTTAAGTTTATTTATTTGTTTTGAGAGACAGCATGTGTGCACAAGGGGAGGGACAAAGAGAGAGAATCCCAAGCAGGGTCCATGCTGTCAGCACAGAGCCTGACACGGGGCTTGATGCCACGAACCCGGAGATGCTGACTTGAGCTGTAATCAAGAGCTGGATGCTCAACCAACTGAGCAACCCAGGCACCCCTGAAAATGGAACTGCTAAGCAAAAGAAAACCAGCACTTGATGATCTGGAAAAGTCTTAGCTTATCTAGACAGAATGCTGAGAATGCAGAGTCAATGGGTGTAGATGGACAGCCCCTTGACATTAGTGGGAGACCAACAATGTTTTCAAGAATTTCGTATCTACAGAAACACTGGCAGCCTGGCCTGAAAGCGTTAGAGATGGGATGAATTAAGAACTACTCTGAAAGCAGAGCCACAGATGCAAAGGCTACAGGGGTTGGGCAGCAGTAGATGCAAAGGACAGAGCATCATGCCACAGGTGATTATTCTCAGGCCTTGAAACAAATGGAATTTGCCCTGCTGGCTTTCAGACCTGCTTGGCACTGTAAGTCCTTCATTCCTTCCAATTTCTCCCTTTTGCAGTGGGTATGTCTATCCTATGCCAGTGCTACTACTATATTCTAGAAGCAGATGATTTATTTCCTAAGTTTCATAGGTCTATAGATGCAGAAGAATTTTGTCCCAGGATGGACCACATTAGGCGTCTCACCTGACAGAGAAGATGAGATTTAGACTTGAGTCATTTAGATGAGATTTTAGACATTCAACTGACGACAGGATGGGTTACAATTCTTGGGGATGCTGGCTTGGAATTAATGTATTCTGCACGTGGGCCAAGGAGGAATTTGGGGTAACCAGAAGGCAGCCTATACTGGGTTGAACTGAGTCTCCCAAAAAAGTTTTCAATTCTTAACTCCTCGTACCTGTGAATTTGATTTTATTTGGAAACAGGGTCTTTGCAAATGTAACCAAGTTCAAATTAGGTCATACTGGATTAGGTTGGGCTCCTACCCAATGAGTGGTGTCCTTGTAAGAGAAGGAAAATTAGGACACAGACACACAGAGAGAATGCCATGTAATTATGTAGGCGGCCATGGGAGTGATGCATCTATAGGCAAGGAATGCCAAGGACCGCCAGCAACCACCAGAAGCTAGGAAGGAAGGACTGCCTCTTCGGTCTTCAAAATGACATGGTCCTAAAAACACCTTGATTTTATTTCTAGCCTCAAAGTATGAGACAATAAATTTGTGTTTTAAACCACCTAGTTGTAGTTTGTTACAGGAGCCCTAGAAAACTAATACATATGCTATACTGTTAATAACAGGACAAGGGACAAGGCTATTATCTCCATTTCACATGTGACACAACAGGCTTAGCAAAGCTACCTTATTCAAGATGAATAAATAATAATTAGACTGAGTTTTTTTGAAAACAATTATACCTGGATAATTCACTTAAAGCTTTTAATTATACCCCACTATACCTCATGAAGAACAGTATGACATTACATTCTTTTTTTTTAAACTTTTAAACAATGTTTTATTTTATATTGAGTGAGAAAGAGAGAAAGAGAGAGAGAGAAAGAGAGAGAGAAAGAGAGAGAGAGAGAAAGAGAGAGAGAGAGAACGAGCACGTGCGCCCACGCAAGAGAAGGGCAGAGAGACAGAGACAGAGACAGAATCTGAAGGAGGCTCTAGGCTCTGAGCTGTCAGCACAGAGCCTGAAGCGGGGCTTGAACTCACAACAGTGAGATCATGAACTGAGCTGAGGTCAGATGCTTAACCAACTGAGCCACCCAGGTGCCCCTGTCATATGACATTCTGAAATCTGGGATACACTTGACGTAAGTGACACGGGGAATAAATCACATAAAATTTTTCTAGTGATTATTAGCTATATATTTGCAATATAAAGACACAAAATTTTACTGGAAAAAGATTGAGGCTTCAATGAGTTTAAAAACTAATGAGATTCTAATTAAGAGTGTATTCTCCCAGGGTGCCTGGGTGGCTCAGTCAGTTAAGCGTCCAACTTTGGCTCAGATCATGGTCTCATGGTTGGTGAGTTCGAGCCCAGTGTTAGGTTCTGTGCTGACAGCTCAGAGCCTGGAGCCTGCTTCGGATTCCGTGTCTCTCTCTCTCTCTCTCTCTTCCCCTCCCTCATTCAAGCTCTCCTTCTCTCAAAAATAAACATTTAAAAAAAAGTGTAGTCTTCCACACCATTTTAATAGGCTAATATAAAAAGCAAACAGCATGAAAATGTCAGGTGTTACCTTAAAGTTGTACATCTTATGACCACACATAAAGCCAACATTAGATGTAAACTACAAACCAAAATAAAAATCTGTTGTTTCCATTTCTATTGCTTGCAATTTTTTCTCTAAATGCAATTAAGTAACCTGACCTTTTAGCCTCTACTTAAGCTTAACCTTCCTAAAAATATAAAGAGGGAGACCATCACAACAGAAGATATTTAATAATCTTCCCTCATTCATCAAAGAGCATTTAAACAGACTGAGGGGCACCTGGGTGGCTCAGTCGTTGAGCATCTTGACTTTGGCTCAGGTCATGATCTCATGGTTCTGGAGTTCAAGCCCTGTATCAGGCTTGCTGCAGTCAGTGCAGAGCCTGCTCCAAATCCTGCCCCCCCTCTCTCTGTGCTCCCCACCCCCCACTTGTACTCTCTCAAAAATAAATAAGCCTTCAAAAAATAAATAACCAGACTGAGCTCTTAACATATGAACTATAGTCTTCAGACTAGTATTACATCATTTCTATTACTAACTCATCTTGTTGATTCCCATTATTCTAACAAAAAGGCTAGTTTCTGTTTGGTTCTAAAAATTGCCTGAACTTTAATCTTTAGTGAAAACTACTTCTGTAACTGAACATGAGGACTCTTTAAAAACTATGCCCCCAAAATCATAAGTAGTGGGGTGAATTTCACTCACTGCCTCATATGGACATGTGGGTGCTAAGTATCTTCCCCGCACATCTCAAACCACCCTCACAGATATGACCTCATTTCCTCTCTCGTTAATACTTGTGGTGACAGTTAAGAAACCAATGGATTACATCTGCATTTCTTGTAAAATATTCCTGTTGTGATTTCATGACCAGCTGCCCTGAATGGGGTAAATGGAAACTGTAGGACCTGGGGTTTTTCTCTTAAAATCAGGATCACTCAGTGAGTTTATGCAATGTTAAGGTTTGCTTAATAAACTTGAGTATCAGGAAGAATAACTTTGATCCTAGACAAACATTATAGGCACACTGATTTTGTCTCTTGATGGGGCTGTTACTGTGGTGGGAAGAGGGCTGAACTGCAAACGGACTGTGAAAGATTTAACCCAGACAAAAATAAACCTAACCTAATGTCCAAAAACCAAACCAAATGTACACACACAAAAATAAAAACTCTACAACTGTCATAAGCCCTTTCAAAGTGCAGTATTCTAAACAGTATGATCCTATTAACACACTGAACAGAGAACACACTGACTGGAACAGCTAAATAATGCTTTAATGTAGAAATCCAAGTAGAATGTAAAATAATTTTTTAAACAAGTAGCAAGTGTCCCAGAATACATTCACCAATAAAACACAAAGAAACAAAACTCCTCAAATTCAATTACCCAAACATCTATTGAGATTTCAACATTCTTATAGTTGTGGCGAAAGGTCTGGCCTTTCTTCCTTCTAATCCAAAATAGCCCAGAAGTAACCCTAATATAAAGTGTGGTAAATTTGGTACAAAAAAACCCTGAAGGAAAGATGGTAATTCTAATGGAGAGAATCATTATATTTCTATAAAACAGAATTAAAATGCAATAAGGCAACAGAATTACAATCATTACATTGTAACCTCTGGTAGCCAGGTCTACATTCAACAAACACAAAACTACTACCTCCATGATGGTGGGTAGTTTGACTTGATGATGGGTAGTTTGACTTAACAAGTGGTTTTTTTGACTTAATACAATATCTCCAGTCAAGAAGGGTCTGGCATGTAGGTAGTCATTATTGTCTGAATAAATTAATAGGTAAAAATTCTGATCAGACACAAAAATTATAAAATGTAGGTCAATGAGGGGGCGCCTGGGTGGCTCAGTTGATTGGGTGTCAGACTTCGGCTCAGTTCATGATCCTGCAGTCTATGAGTTCAAGCCCCACATCGGGCTCTGTGCCGACAGCTCAGAGTCTGGAGCCTGCTTCAGATTCTGTCTCCATCTCTCTCTGCCCTCCCCCGCTCTCACTGTGTGTGTGTGTGCGTGTGTGTGTGTCTCAAAAATAAAATACACACACACAATTTTGGGGTGCCTGGGTGGCTCAGTTGGTAAAGTGTCCAACTTTGGCTCAGGTCATGATCTCGCGGTTTGTGAGTTCAAGCCCCGCATCAGGCTCTGTGCTGACAGCTCAAAGCCTGGAGCCTGCCTCGGATTCTGTGTTTCCCCCTCTCTCTGCCCCTCCCATGCTCATGCTCTGTCTCTCTCTTTCTCAGTAAATAAAAGTTAAAAAAAAAAAAAAAAAAAAGTAGGTCAATGAAACTACTCACAAAACAAACATTAAAAAAAAGGATTAATCTCAGCATAAATTAAGTTTATTACTATCCTATTTAAAACATCACATAAAGACTTTTATCTGTTTTAATTTAAAAACCAGTAATAAAATACTTGAAGAGACTACCGAAGTAAAAATTTAATTTGGATTAAAGGCCAATTGTTAGCAAGTAAAAAAGTATAAAGCAACCAATATAGTGACATTCAAACTCAGTTTTCCCATCAACTCACAACAGGCTAAGTTATATTTTACCAAAATTTTATAAATAAAGTTCACAAAAATTCTAAAGTTAGGGAGTAGGAAAAGACCCGTTATTTATTCAGAGAGATATTAGACAGAAATAGAAGCATTCTTTGAGAAGCAGTGCAACATCCTGTAATAAGCCAGAAAAATCTTGGGCTCAAGATTTTTGTTCTTTACTAACTTCATGACTATAAGCCAATTATTTAATTTCTTTGATGATAAAATTTGTATGTGTGTATCGTGTGAAAGAGAAAGAAGTCAAAGTTCACTTTACTCTATTTGGATATTTAATTGCTCCAGTCCCATTTACTGAAAAGACCACCATTCCCCAAATATACCAGAGCGGCTCACTGGTCACAAATCAGGTAAACCTAAAGAAGTAGGTCTATTTCTGGATCCTCTGTTCTATTCCACTGGCTTATTTATCCTTGTGGCAATACCACAATTTTAGTTGCCATAAGTTTATAATATATTTTGACATTAACCTGGATCTGTAAGATTGTCTGGACTACTCTCAGCTCTATCTTCCGTTTATGTTATTTAACGTAAAGAAATTGTCAATTTCTTTAAAAAGCCTGAAAAATTATTGAGGCTGTGCTAAATCTAGTCATCAACTAGAAGAAAAGTGGTTTCTTTATAATACTGAGTCTTTTCACCCCCATACAAGGTATATCCATCCATTTATTTGTCTGCTTTAACTTCTCCAGTGTTTTACAGTTTGTAAAGATCTTGACCTTTTCACATTAGATTTGTTCCTAGGCACATTGTAAGAAAACAATCACACATGAAAATATTTTCAATAACAGTCAATTTTCAATGTCACCCCATGAGACGTGTGCTTTCATTTTCAAAGATTATTTGGCTAAAGCTATAAATCTCTACTGAAGCACATCTGCATATATCTCAAAGGTTATATTTTTGATCCTATGTTTACTTAATGGACATTGTTTGGTGTATAAACAATGCAATGATGTAAATTCTAGGTGACACCTTGGTAGATTAAAATGTTTAAGGTGCATGAAGACTTATTTGCTACCTCAGTAATAAGAAAACAAGGTAAAAACTAATTGAGTGGGGAGCTGAAATGCAAATGTGAAGGCCGACAAAAAGGAAAGCTTTAAAAGGACAGTAAACAATGATACACAATCAGCAAAATTAAAGAAAAGGCTCAATTTGGGAAATATCAAGAGGAAAAGAGTATATAAAAACATATACAAAAAGAAATCTGACTTTTCTACTTTGTCTCTCATCTATAAGCTTTTATCCCCCTCTCCCAAACTTTACACAATAGCAAGCAGAGTTGAGATAAATGGAAGGCAAGAAGGTAGGAAGGAAAAAAGGCATTAGGGAGATGACAGAGGACAAAGTCAAAGGTTCATAGGAAGCCCCCAGGGATCCAGGAACTAAGAGTTAAAAAGGAAGTGTGAACTGGAATAAGGTCATGTGTAAATTATGAATTATTTCTTTTCAAGGTGCCTCTCTCCCTGTGGGTACTATTGGAAATTTCAGTGGGATAAAACTCCCCCCACCTTTTTTTTGTTATGGTAAGACTGGCTTCTGCATATTTAATGTCAACAGAATTCCTACAATCATTGTGATAAGTAAAAACTGTTGCCACATATTTCCAAATTGTTCACCTCCTCAAACCTGGTACTTTAAAGAAGCACTCCCAAATTACTCTGATGCTGAACCATGGACTCAGATCAAGTATTTGCTAGCTCTAAACCTGAGATTATCTTAACTGAACTAACTGGTGATAATATTCTCACTCATTAGAACCACAAAGTCAAAGATAATGTTATTAAAGGATAATGAATAAAATATAAGGGCAACAATTAATCACTGTGATCCCAAATTAGACCTAAGATCAATAAATTTGTATACAGAAATGAAACAAAATAAATTCTTCCATACAAGTAATAATTTTGGAATTTCTTCATAGAATAGTTTATACCCATCAATGAATAAAAATGACTTTTAGAAACACCAGAGGGTTTGAAGCAATGCTTTAATTTACATCGCCATGAGCACCTGTAAATGTTCTGTTGCGAACTGGATATGCTGCTCTAAAGCCAGTTCCTGAGATGCCTGCCTTATGATTAACACATATTCTTATTTCATGAAGTAGATAATATATTTGGACATTCTCAAGAATAACTAATGAGAAAGAAAGGATCTAGAAGTTTAGTAATCTTATATACAACTTTAAAAATACATAACCGACGCCACTGTGAGGTACACAGTTTCAAAGACTGATTAGAATACTGTTTATATACTTTGTGTAAAACTGTTCAGTTTATTTTAGAATAGCATAACAGAAAAAGCAAGGATAGTATCAGGAGTCAGAATGGTGTTCTAGCCTCAATTCCATCATTCGCTGGTTTGGGCAAGTCTCTTGGGCACATAAGACCTATACTTTTCTTATCTCTAATGAGCATATCGCTCAGCCAGTCTACCTTAACAATTAAGATGAAATGAAATAATGAATATGAAGGTGCTTTAGAAAACTATTCAAATGCTACTGAGTTACAGGCAATTTGTTACTTAAAAGATAATAGTACTTTCAGTAAAAACCTCAAAATAACTTACATTGTTTTCTGCTTTAAGTTTTAAGGACCACATACAAAACTCAGAAAAATTGCACACAGCCTTAAAACCAATTGGGTGACACTTGTTTTAATTTTTATTTAAACATTTCATTCTAAGAGAAGGAGCTGACAAAGTCTACCAAAGTTTGGCAATTTTAAGAGAGGCTGACATCTACTTAATAGGAAAAACGATCCTAACAATTTTATTCTGTTTTTAATATAAAAATCTTCTGTGATCAGAAAATAGGTTATAAAATTTTCTAATCCATAACAAGCTAAAGCACTGAATTTGATTGCTGAATACATGACATTAATGAATTTTCAGAACTGACAGTCCCCTTTCAATAAACTGAATTTCATATAGTTCAAAGCTTGAATTACACTTATTCATACCCTTAAGAAAAACATCAGTCAGCTCAAAAATGAAGAGGTACAAGGAATAAGCCATTATTTTGTCAAGTCGTAAATTAAATAAAAATACAGAATGTTGCTTTATATGCAGGAAATCCCATGTCAATCTAATAATGATGAGCATAAAGATGAGAGTATCAGAAATCAGTAACATGTTTTAGATCAATGTAATGAGAAAATAATTCACTTAACCTTGAACACTTAACTTGAAGCCCAGAATGACACTACTCTTTCCATTTCAAGATAAAAACCATTAATTTTAAATTTCTTCTTTTTCTTTGCTCTTTCCCACTTGTTTCTGACTCCCTATATTTTAAGTGCTGCTTTTAAAAAGTTGTCTTTAAGAAATAATAATAATAGTAACAAAAAGTTGTAGTCAAATGGAGCCAATCTGAAGGGTGCCAAATGGCCAAATATGGTAAAATTTTTGGATAAAAAAAAAAGTATAAAATTGATGTCTCCCAGACCGCAATGGACTGAAATCCCAAAAGCTATTAATTTACAGGTAACAATGATGATTAAAAGAACACAAGTAAGCTGTTAGTGTATCAACTCATTCTCAAAGTTAGAAAATAAAGATTCCAAGCATTATCCTGACTCCAAATGAACTATGTATTTTCAGTGTAACCTCACAACTCATGAGGGAAAATTTTTTTAGAGAAAAGTTCCAGCTCGTAAATGCAGAAGGTATGACAGAATTAGAGAATCACCATTTTTGCAAACTCATAAAATAGGCAACTATCCGAAGGCTGCTAAGCCCATCAAGTGGATCAGGCTGACAAGCTCACAACGGAGACAACCAGATACATATCTCCTGATAACGTGCAACACTAATACAGAACACTATCTTGCCCAAACTAGCAAACAACAACCAGACCATGCCTCTAGATTTAATTCTGTTTTCTAGAAACAGACATGCAAATTCATTCCCACAGGCATTTCCTAAATCAGCTGCCTTGATAACTTGATTCATGAAGAAATCCATCTGAAGGATATACAATTTAAATATTTTCTTAGACCAGAAAGCATGTAAGTCTTGCATTATGATTCAATCAGATGAAAGCAAAGGATAGATTACTTCTGTGAACACTGTGTAAAGAGCCAATTTATGAAATCTATTAAATTATTTCACCCTGGCATGGTCTATACAGTCCTTGTTAACAACATTGCCAGTCACACTACAACTAAAACTAAAGGAAACTGGGAGATCACAAAAGAAAATCACCTACAGATAATTCCAATCAGAAGTGTGTTAAAATACCAGATTTCCAGCTGAAGCTAAACCTATGGAGTTTTAACTCTGGGTACAAAAGTATCAGGCTATAATACAGAAATGCTGGCCCAAGTGATGATTATTTCCCATAATTGATGAGAATTTCTTCCCTAAGCATCTACACAGCTGGGTTCTTTATAGTCTAAAGAAAAATATCTTGATTGCTGTTTAATTATAGAGACAGATCTAAAAATTTTTTTTTTTAATATATTTTTTTTATTTTTTGGAAGAGCACAAGCAGGGGAGGGGCGGAGAGAGTGGGACAGAAGATCTGAAGCAGGCTCTTCGGTGACAGGCTGACAGCAGCAAGCCCGATGTGGGGCTCCAACTCACGAACCGCAAGATCACGACCTGAGCCAAAGTCGGACACTCAACCAACTGAGCCACCCAAGTGCCCCGAAAAATTATGTTCTAATTTTTAAGCAAGCTATGTAGAATAACTAATGCCATTTTTACAAGCTCTAAAGCACAACATAAGCAGTAACAGTTGACAGGAATCTGATCTGAAACTTACCTATAAAAAAATGACAGGACATGACAAATATAATCTTAACAAATAAAACACAAAACTATTATGAAAGTCCTATTCTTAGGTTTGTTATGTTCCAAATATTTGTGTCCATTTCAAAGTTTCAAAGGCATATCTTACATGGGGGTGGTGGAAGTGAGTGGGTCTGAGTAGAAATAACAGAAATCAGGAACTGATCAGCCTTATGACCAAGAAGAGATGATAAATGAAGGTGTCAGGCTAAAAACTGGTAAATTTACACAAATAGTGTACAGCAGATCTTAGGACACCTCCCAAATAAATTAATCAATTGTATATATTTAATATCCACAAAAGAGCAAAGACCCAGAATTTGGGGCACAGGACCAGTCTTTCAAAATCTAGGCCACGTCACACTGACATATATTTACACGATGATCACTACAAAAGATCCCTTTGTTACATGGACATTTATGTATTAATGAGCTGTAGGAAAAAATAGCTATACCTTTATGATGGGGGAGTCAAATATAATCACTAACTTATATTTGCTAACAACAGCAACATTACTTTTTAAATTGCAAGCTGATTTAAATCTTTCCAAGCACATAAAAATCAAAAAAAGGAATCTCTGTTTTAATTAAGGCAACTAAAATTATAAAAATCCAAAATCTACTTTCAATGAAATACTTTCCTTGAAGAGATAAGGATTCATACACAGCCTGATATTCAAAATCTCTTCAAATATATGCTGCTAACTACATGAATAAATACTTCCTGGAGAGGAAAAGGGGTAACCACCAACTCAATAATCTTGGGGTGGGGGCAATTTTAATATAAAGATATAAACAAAAGTCCTAAATACTCCAAATTCAAGGATATAACAAACCTAAAACATTTTTTTCTTAAACTAACGACGTATTCAAAAGTATATGGACCAAACCGATAAGATTCTCTAACTCACAACCATACTAAATTCATATACCCTGATACACCCTTTGGTAAAATGGCCAGGCATTCAAAGGCCAAAGCAAAAACCATTGTAGTAAACTATCTCAAGTTTGAGAACTATGTGACTAATGTTTCCCTTTAGATGTGCAAAAACTTTCGATAGTGAAATTTCTTTTACTAACATGTTTCAACAGTTGACTTTTCAGATGATCTAAAACACACACAAATCAAAAGCACAGACAAGAAAAAACACACCACTGTATTTCATAAAAGGAACATAAGATACAATAGGGGTCTTTACCTTACTGTACATTAGACCCTCACTTTGAATGTTCACGAAAGTAGAACTTTTTCAAAAGGCTAGTATCTAAAAGCAAAAGCAATTTGGCATGTTTTATCCAACATTAAATATTTTACACATATTATAAACACACACACACAAACACACTTACATGTATACATACAAATAAAAAGGGTTTTGTTTTTTTTTTTTTACCTAAATGCAAACTGGATGAGGATCCATGTGATGAAAGTGATGGCGGTGGCGTAAGTGAATGTCCTGGAGTTTGGCTTGGCAGAGGCATGCCTATTGGACTTGGAGAGGAGGAAAATCCCAGACTATTGTAAAATGGTTGCCCTATGGGTGCTAGGCTGCTACTAGATCTTTTGTACAAGTCAGAGCTAGTAGATAGAGACTCTCTCCTTGTGGCACTACTACTTGCAGAACTGCCAACTGAAGAAGAAATAAAAAAAACCCTAATTACATACAGTGTTAACTGAATAAAACCTATCCCCAACTCTTGCTGGGAAATAACAGAAGTGATCACAATAATTACTTTTAGAAACATTATGGGGAAGATAATTACTGTGATAACTATATAAACTGACTTTCATTAATCATAAAAGGGTATAAATGCACCCCAATAAAGTAACCAGATACTTAACAGAGCACTCATATGTTTATTATTTCACACATATTTACCATTGACACATATGATTACTGTGCTTTAATACCCTGGTATGATTTATAAACCCTACAATTGTAAGGTGTCTGCTTTAGGAGACGCTAGAGATTAAATTCCAATAACGTTAAATTTTGGTAGTGTCCTAATCTCTGGAATCAGTTTCTTAGACTTCAACTCAATGCCAAGAAAGTATTACACTGATAAATAGATTATTAATACATTTCCCTCACCATTCACATTTAATTTGGCTTCTACCTTGTGTTCAAACCATAGTCCTTTAAGTCCATATTGGCCCGAATATCAGTCAGTTGTGAAATACAGATGGTAACTAACTTCTCAGCACTTTTCAAATTACACATTCTCCCTATCCATCAGCAACTAAGTTACAAAATATATATGAAAAAGTAAACTTCCTTTTAGACAATTGATGGCTTTCATTACTGTTGTCACAACCAAAGACATGCTTTCACTTACCCCTCAGGATCTCCATCTCCCATTCCAGAGATTCTACTACTGGTCTTATGAGCCTTTTACTCAAGTGAAGACAAATCAGCCTTTTTCCCCCCTCAAATACACAATTATCTCATATCACATACCTTCCTAAACTACATACTGAATTCCTTTTACTTAATCCCAAATTCAACCCTTTAGTCCTTTTTTTCCTTAAGCACTCTACAAAATCATTTTAAAAAAATGGCAGAACCACATTGCCATGTAGCCATGCATACTCAAAAAAGTAATCAACATATCCGGATAATCAGTCTTTACCAAGTGTTTAAAAGGGCTGTCCAAAACTCCCACATCTTAAGTCTCACTAATAGCCCACATTTTCAAGTGCTTCTTTCCTATTTCTAAACACTAGCCTTTTTTTGGTTTGTTTTTTAACTGAGTATCTTTTATAGCGAAGGGAATTTCGTATTAGATTTCTTAACCTGTCAGGTTTTTAAAGAACAAGCTCTATATTCGGACCAATATGGTAACATTTTTAAAGAGAATTTTAAAGTTTCTATTAGGTCTTGGTTTTCTAATCTCAAGTCAATTATAAATAGGTAATTAGAGCACAATGAAAAATTAAGAGAAAAATTAAGCAGAGAACATAATGGGTAGACCAAGTTAAGCTTATAATACAGATAGCAAACAATTACATTGGTTTTCCCAAATTCAAGACTCTTATAAAGGAAAAACACAAGGCTCACACTACTGTATGAGGCAAAATATTAAAACACTAGTAAACCTTTAATACCAGCCAGTGTGGTTTCTGAAAGACTGATATGTTTTATAGAAAACTGCACATTTTAAGGTATCATCTAATAAGAGAACACTATGTAACTATATGCATTTTAGTAGCAAAACCAAACAAACACTCACGTGACAAGCACCTCTTCTAGAGTTGCTTTTGGCAAAACTGTAAATACATGCTACGTTAACTATGCTAATTTAAAAGGACACTGTCAAAGTGATTGTTCTAAATACAGGGCTACTTAAAATTCCTATTTATTTCAGAAAACAATTTGACTGACAAGGAAAAAAACAACAGCTCTCTAATAAGAGCAGTAGCACTGTCATTTCCCTGGCAAATAACCAAAGAAACCATAGTTTTGACACATGAAATAGTATCTTCCTCCAAAAAGGAAAGGCCAAGCCAAACGTTTAAAAGTAATTCAGAAATAGCTTTATTTTAATCCTAAACAAGCTGGCTCCTTAACTTTTACTATATGCCTAAATTATCTGCAACAGTGCAACTGTGAAATATGAAAACAAAGGATACCTAAAAGATCTAAAAGGCTAGACCAACAGCGGAGTCACTAATCATTTATCAACTATATATAACATGTTAAATTTCAAACTTTCAATTGTAACAACACTTTCTAAGTAATGGGTCATAGAAGGGTTGATTTAATTACCATATTACAATGGCTAAGCTTCCTAACTGTGTTATATAAGGTGGGGTATAACACTGGTAAGTGTTAATAATTGCATCATATAGGTAAGAGAATGACAGTGTACAGGATTCTGTATGTGTATATGTGCACATAACCGTACTATCATTTTAGATTTCATACAGGTATGGGATTGCCATCATATGAAACGGCAATGGGTAGGCTTCTTTTAAGAGTACCCTTGTGTAGCACTTGAATGAACTCTCACAAAATGTCCAAGAGGAAGGGGAAGATGATAAGACTTTTACTGGCATCCAGGGGTGGCAACTGCTAATGTCCTCTGAAGCAAGGTAAAACAGAGGTATATACAGATTGGTAGTCAAAATTAAGTAGCAATGTTTATAAATAAGGGAGGCGTGAAGAAGACCAGTTTTGGGGAAGGAGGCATCTGCAGGAAACATTTGTAGGGAACAAAATGCTCATGCCAACCGGTTCCTGAATGCTGGGGGGAATGATCCTAACAACTGAGAGACAAATGAGAATTTGAAAGAAGTGGATAAGGGGGTCTACAAGTCCATCCCAGACCATCAGTGACATATATTATTACAAAAGGGGAAATGAGGTTTATCAAAGCTCTTCTCTATTTTTCCTGGATTATTTAGAGTCTATAATCTCTAGTTTAGAAACTAGTCATTCCTACAAAGTTTATCTTTTAAGTTATATGTTCTTACACTTTTCTTCAGCATGTTGGATATTTGGAGAAAATGCTTGTCAACTGTATTAGGAACAAAAAATGAGTCCGATGGGAGTGCCTGGGTAGAGGTAAAAATACCGAACTCCAAAAGGAATGAAAAATTCAAGTAGGAAAATTAAAAGATTGAAGACTCTCCAAGTTCATTAGATTTTTCCCTCAGAAGTTCTTGTGCCCATTCTTTAGGTAGTTTGGTGTTAGGCAAGTATGATATTTCCCTATTGCATTTCATTGTAGCACAAAAGGATTCTGCTTCTACAAGTTTATAGCAATTTTAGATCATTCCTCTTACAAATATGAATGTTGAAAGTTCAGAAGTCACTTCCTTAGAAAACCAGCAAACATACTTAATAACAACTGGCCCATGTTAGTTTTGCCATTTTCCACACCAGAAAAGAAAATAACTTAATGTGGTGGGAAAACAGACGAGAAGCAGGTATTAAAAGATTCTATGACTTTACTAAAAATAGAAAACCTCTTGCGATCTGAATAAACTGCCCTACCCCTCATGAAGAAAAGGCTGCCAATTAATTGTACCAACAGAACTAGGGTTTCCTGAACACTCTGGAAACTTCAGAGATTGATAACACAGGTATGTCAACAGGAAGTCAATGTGGGCCTCTTCTGATTTCACCTGGTCATTTCTCAGTTACAAAATCAGTTTGTGTGGGTAAATTATTTATTTTGTGAAGCTATTTTAAATTTAAAAATTTTAAGTATTTTGTATATAACTAGGCTATGGAAGAAATATTCTTTTAGAAGAATTTTTAATGATAAAGGCTAAATTATTTAGTGTAGAAGATAAGCGTATTGGTAGTTTCTTAGGGGCCTCTGACCAGAATATTTCACTGTATTTTAACTTTATATATTATACCTAATAAAACCATAATGAATGACTAGCATTTAATAAGAATAAAACATCTGATAAAAACAAAAAAGACTATTATTTTAAAACACTAGAAATTTAAGGTGGCAAAATATTTACTTCCTCAAACATTATTTTGTACATAAAAAGGAAGAACTAGTAATCAGCAAACAAATCTTAATAAAAAAAAAATTATAATTCTTAAAGCCAGGGGAAAATGTATTATATCTGAGTAAAAGATGGGCTGCTTGAAGTGAGCTAAACATTCATAAATGCTTAAAGATCTGCAGCCGGTAGTTTTCTTCCTACAAAATTAAATAAACCAGTATTTTATTCCTGTCCTTTCTACACTATAAGCTATTATTTATCTTCATATTGAAAACAAACATATACCTCATGTCCACTTAGCAGAGTACACTCATCTTATAAAGGCAACTTACCTGACGAACCAAATCCACTGAGGGCTGAGCCTATAGCAGCACCCAGAGAGCTACTGCTTCCAAAGCCAAGCGATGTACTTCCAGGCTGGCCAGGTCCGTGAGAAAATAAAGAACTGCTCTGGGAGCTACTAGTCAAAGAAGTGCTCCCGTAAAATGAATTCGACTGCAGATTCGTGCTCGGCGGCTGCTGCTGCTGCTGCTGCTGCGGTGGCTGAGTGCCAATTGGCCGAAAGAGACCGTTTGTGCTGCCGGTAAGACTATTTGCAGTTCCTCCAGCCGCTGCTGCTGCTGCTGGAAAACAAATTTCAGACACTTCTTGAAACCACCAAAAAGACTACTCTCTGTTTTTAAAATATCTCAAACAACACCAGAAAAATATTATCCCTGAAAACATCAGTTACACTTACCAGCTTGTGCTGCTGCTGAACTAATTAAAACGGGTGTCGGAGCCATTAAACGAACTGGAGCTCCAAGGCCAGTTCTTGCTCCGGGGCCAACCACTAAGGCACCAGTCTGATCATAATAGGCAGTTGGAGCTAGTACTTGATAGCCTAGATAATATTAAAATAAATGTTTACTAATGAAAACATTTGCTATAGAAAACATGCATATTTATTTCCCCCACATTTGTCTTTATCAACCACAAAATATAATTATATACAATATGAAATCCTTAAATAATCATGATATGAGAAGTTAACACATTTGAGAAGGTATTACTTACTAAATGTATGAAACTGTAATAGTGTGTAAGTAAAACTGTTTTCTCTAAATTTTAAGAGATGCCTTCCATTTACAAACCACAAAATAACAAGGTACATTCTTTGATATGTAACTATAGGCCATCAAGCACTGATATTTGAAAAATATTACCTATTAGTTCTGAGAAGAGGATGGAAAGACTAAGGGATGTGAGGTGGTCAGAACACTAGAAGAATGGTTTATTATGCAATTTTAATAAAGTTCTAAACCAAGGGATTCATTAACAGCATTCCCTCAGCTTTTCCTTCGTAAGCATCCATTTAACAATCATGATATAAAGATACCTTAAAATCATAAGGTTACACTTTTTGTAAAGGTTCTCAAGTGAAAATCTGAATAAAAATCATACAGGAATTAGTTTTATAGCCTTAAGCACAAGGCAGGTGATAATCTGCACTATTCAGAACTACAGAAGCTTTTCTCAGGGGAGATTCCTTATCTTAACTACAGAACAAAAAGTAACTATTTTGAAGAGAAAAGTGACTATTTTGCCAATTCTTCCAGGGATAATATATAACAAGTACCACTCTAGATGCACAGGAGAGAATTTAACTACACACAGGAGATACTTTTAAGGCAGAAAAGCTTACTCCTCTCCCAGAAGTCATGTTAAGAACGTCTATCTTACACAGGACAAGGACTCAGGTTCAACATTCAGACAACCATTTGCAAAAAGGTACTGATAATTTTAAGTTTAAATACCACCTTCACCGCCAAGACTAACAACACTTTCACATGCAAAGGTTGTTTTTAATTAAATATGGTAATTCTGACTGTTTTTGCAATTAGTTTCATTATAAATGGATATAAATTAGAAGAACCAGCCGAACAGACATATAAGGCAAAATCGGGGCGGGGGGGGGGGGGGGGGGAATACAGAGCTTCCAAGCTGACTCCTCACGGAATGAATGGGATAAATCTTGAGAAGAGATTATGAATATCCAACTGGAGATGTCAAATAGGATATACAAGTCCTAAGTTTAGGGGAGAGGGTCCAGGCTGGAGTTACAAACAATGAAATCACCAAGAAAAATTAAAAAGGGATCTATGGACAGAGTACTTCACATTAAGAGGCTGGAGACAGAAGGAACCAGGGAAGAGATGAAGAAGGAACAGTCAGGGCGGGCGCCTGGGGTGGCTCAGGTGGTTGAACATCCGACTTTGGTTCAGACCAGAATCTCGCGGTCCGGGAGTTCAAGGCCCATGTTGGTCTAAATGCTGACAGCGTAGAGCCTGGAGCCTACTTCGAATTCTGCGGCTCCCTCTTTCTCTCTCTCTCTCTCTCTCTGCCCCTCCCCTGCTCGCTCTCTCTCTCTCTCTCAAATGTAAAAATTAAAAAAAAAAAAAAAAAAAAAAAAGAAGGAACAGCTGTAACAATGTGGTCTCTTGCAGGCCAAAGAAAAAATAATTCTAATGAAGACTGAGTGATCAACAATGTTAAATGATGCTAAAAGCTATTAGAAGCTGAGAACTGACAAATGGCTTAGACACATGAAGTCATTATGATGAGGGATGCAAGCCAAACTGTAGTGAGTTCAGTCAAGAATGGGAGAACCACAAGCAAGTACAGACAATGCTTCTGAGGAGTTTAGATGTAAGGAGGGCCAGAGGGGAGCTAAAGAAAAGGGGATGCTGAGACTAATTTTTTCTTAATCAGAAAATGTACTTTATCAGCAAAGCACAATACTTTGTGCTTAAAATTTGTTGCTGTAAAATAAAACACATAAACACACAGAGAATATAAACCCAAAGGTACAGTATAATGACTACAATAACAACAAAAATTTAACCACAATCCAAGTTAAGAAATAGAAAACTGCCCAGCACCTTACCTCTCATACGTCCCTGCTCCACCACAATCTTCTCTTTGTCTTAGAGTTCTACACTACTCTACTACCCATAAATGCCTCCCTAAGACTCATGTGGTTGGAATGATTTAAAAATTTTCATGTAGGATTCACTAGCGGTTGTATGCAGATATACATCCCCATTATTCCATTATTGTATAGCAGCTCGTTGGATGGATACGAAAATGCATTTATGCGTTCTACATTTACACTGCTTCCCCCATTTAGGGACACTATCATCAGTACTGCTTATAAACATTTTGGTACATGTATCCTGGTGTATAACGTGTGGATTTATCTCTCTACTGCAAGGTATGTATCTAAGTAGTTGATGCACTGATTATGTAAATTCACACTCCTTCTACCTTGCTATTAGAGTTCTCACTTGCATGTAACTTTAATAACACTTTATATTCTCAGACTTTTAAATCTGGCTGATCTGGAAGATATGCAGAAATATTTTGTTGTGGTTTTGAGTTTCATTTTCCCATACTAAATAGGCTGAGCATCTCTTCATATGCTACTCTTGGAAGAGGCTTTTTCAAGTCTTTTACTCATTTTCCTACCAGGCTGCCTTTTCTTACTGGCTTATAAATATGTATGTGTATCCAAAGGTTTTCACTGTTTTAATATATTGCAATTATCTTTCTCCATCCCTAGCCTGACAATCTATTCTCTTTATGGTGAATTTTGGGGTAATAATGTCAAATATTATTTCATTTTTATAACAAAATTTCCCTGTATTTTCTAATAGCCTTAAAATTCCACTGTTCACATTTCTGTCTAAAATCCAAACGAAGTTGGTTATTGAACACAAGATAGGGCAGGGGTTCAATTTCATTTTGTTTCCAAAACAACCAATTTTATTTCATCTTATTTGTAAAACAAGTCATTCCTCCCTACTGCTTTGTTCTGTTTCTTTGTAATTAGGTATTCGTTTCTTTGGGGATTTCATCTTTGGGGTCTCTATTGGGTCCCACTGGTTTGTCTCTCCAGGGAAGAATTTAACTGTAGCTTTAGAATTAGTCTTCCTCCGGAGTAAGTCAAAACAGAGCAAGTCTTTTTACTTATTTTTGTCCTTTAAGAGTATTGTGGCTTAATCTTGATGGACCCTTTGCATTTTCACTAAATTTTTTTCTCAGCTATCAAAATATCATAGAAAGAACCTATTAGAAATTTTAGTTGGATATGTACTGAAACTATAGGGAGAACTGATACATTTAAAATGCTGACCTGTCAAGGGGAGCCTGGGTGGTTTAGCTAGTTGAGCATCCGACTTCAGCTGAGGTCATGATGTTGCAGTTTATGAGTTCCAGCCCACATTGGGCTCTGTGCTGAAAACTCAAGAGGCTGGAGCCTGCTTCAGATTCTGTGTCTCCCTCTCTCTCTGCCCCTACTCGCGCGCTGTCTCTCTCTCAAAAATTAAACATTAAAAAACATTAAACATAAAAACATTTTTAAAAAATTTCAATGCTGAGTGGACCAAAGGTAGCTATATCTCTTTAGGTCTCCTTTATACTTTTAAAAAGTTAGATTTAGTCCTAAGTACTTGCTACTACTACAAGTATCTTTAAAATTTTTCATTTTCAAACAGTATGCTGTTAACAAAAAAGATTTCATATTTTTTTTAATGTTTACTTTTGAAGGAGAGAGAGAGCGAGCGAGTGAGCAGGGAAGGGCAGGGAGACATAGACACAACCCACAGCCCAGAGCCTGACACGGGGCTCAAACTCACAAACCGCGAGATCATGACCTGAGCTGAAGTCGGACGCTTAACCAACTGAGCCACTCAGGTACCCCCCTGAAAAGATTTTTAAATTGATTTTCATATCCAAAAACCTTAACAAGAACGTTAAGTCTAATACTTGATCTAAAGATTCATTGACAGGGGCGCCTGGGTGGCTCAGTCGGTTAAGCGTCCGACTCCAGCTCAGGTCACGATCTCACAGACCGTGAGTTCGAGCCCCGCGTCGGGCTCTGGGCTGATGGCTCAGAGTCTGGAGCCTGCTTCCGGTTCTGTGTCTCCCTCTCTGTCTGCCCCTCCCCCATTCATGCTCTGTCTCTCTGTCTCAAAAATAAACGTAAAAAAAAAAAATTAAAAAAAATAAATAAATATTCATTGACAGTTTTAGTTCTTCCTTTACCGAATTTTCTCATTTCTCTCTCATGTTATAGTACTGGCTAGGATCTCTAACATGCTAAAGTGTTAATAGGAATCATTGTCTTCTTCCCCGTCTTAAAAAAAAAAATCCAATTATTTCCCATAAAGCAGAAGTGTGTTATCCATTTGGGGGTACGGGGGGGGTGTCAATTTCCACCTTAGCATATTAAGGAAACTATCTTTGAATCCTAATTTGTTGAAGTGGCTTGTTATTAGAGTCAGTATATAAATTTGTTATGCTTTTCTTGCCTCTCTTGAGAAGTTCTTGTGATTGCTTTCTTTTAATCTTTGAACGTGCCAATGACCTTATATGACTTCCTAAACTTCTTGAATTCCTGGGATAAAACCAACTTGTTCATCATATATTATTATCCTGCTTATTATATACTGCTATATCTGGCTGTTAATATTTTAGAATTTAGTAATTAACCTGTAATTTTCCTTTTCTGTATACTCTTTGACAGGTTTCATTATTTTTTCTTAAATGCTTATTCTTGAGACAGAGAGAACCCTCGAGGGAGGGTCAGAGAGAGGCTGAGCCAGAGGATCCGAAGCAGCCTCTGTGCTGACAGCAGACAGCCCAGACATGGGGCTAGAACTCATAAACCGTGAGATCATGACCTGAGCCACAGGTGGACACTTAACCAACTGACCCACTCAGGCACCCCAGATATGATTTTTAATATTTAAGTTTCTTTTTTTAATGTTTCAAGCTTTTTTTTTTTTTTTTAATTCTAGTTAACGTATAGTGTAATACTGGTTTTAGGAGTAAAACTTAGTGATTCATCACTTACATACAACACCCAGTGCTCATCACACGTGTCCTCCTTAATCCCCATCACCCATTTAACCCACCCTCCCACCCACCACCCCCCTCCAGCAAATTTGTTTTCTGTAGTTAAAAATCTCTTTTATGGTTTGTTCCCTTCTTTTATTTTTCTTTCATCTATGTTCATCTGTTTTGTTTCTTATATCTACATATGTGTAAAATCATATGGCATTTGTCTTTCTCTGACTTATTTCGCTTAGCATAACACACTCTAGCTCCATCTACGTCATTGTAAATGGGAAGACTCCATCCTTTTTGATGGTTGAGTAACATTCCAGTGTGTGTGTGTGTGTGTGTGTGTGTGTACACACACACACACACACACATATCTTCTTTACCCATTTGTCAGTCGGTGGACATTTGGGCTCTTTTCAACATTTGGCTACTGTTAATAATGCTGCTATAAACATTGGGGTGCATGTGCCACTTTGAATCTGTATTTTTTGTATCCTTTGGGTAAATAACCTAGTAGTGCAATTGCTGGATTGTAGGGTAGTTCTATTTTATTATTATTATTATTACTATATTATTATTATTATTATTATTATTTGAGGGGGGGAGGGAGGGAGGGAAGGAGGGAACACGCATGAGCTGGGGAGAGGGGGAAAGGAGGAGAGGTAAAATCTTAAGCAGTCTCCATACTCAGCACAAGCACCATGCAAAGATCAATCCCATGACCCTGGGACCATGATCTGAGCCAAAATCAAGAGTTGGATGCTGGACTGACTGGCACCCCGGGGTAGTTCTATTTTTAATTTTCTGAAGAACCTCCATACTGTTCTCAAGTAGCTGCACCAGTTTGCGTACCCACCAACATGCAAGAGGGTTCCCCTTTCTCTGCATCCTAACTGACACCTGTTGTTTCCTGTGTTGTTAGTTTTAGCCATTCTGACAGGTGTGAGGTGATACCTCATTGTGGTTCCGCTTTGTATTTCCTTGATGATGAGTGATGTTAAGCATCTTTTTGTGTTATCTGATAGACATCTGGATGTCTTCTTTGGGAAAATGTCTATTCATGTCTTCTGCCCATTTCTTCACTGGCTTATTTGCTTTTTGGGTGTCAGGTTTGATAAGTTCTTCATAGATTTTGGATACTAATCCTTTATCAGATATATCACTTGTAAATGTCTTCTTCCATTCCAAAGGTTTTTAGTTTCGTTGACAGCTTCCTATGCTGTGCAGAAGCTTTTATCCTGAGGAGGTCCCAATAGTTCATTTTTACTTATGTTTCCCACGCCTTTGGAGACATGTCTAGTAACAAGTTGCTACAGCTGATGTCAAAGAGGTTGCTACCTGTGTTCTCTAGGATTTTAATGGAGTCCTATCTCACATTTAGGTCTCTCATTGATTTTGAATTTCTTTTTGTGATGGTATAACAAAGTGGTCCATTTTCATTCTTCGGCAGGTTTCCCAACACCATTTGTTGAAGAGACTGTCTTTTTTCCACTAAATATTCTTTCCTGCTTTGTTGAGGATTAACTGGCCATATAATTTCGGGGTTTTCTATTGTGTTCCACTGATCTATGTGTCTGTTTTTGCCAGTACTATACTGTCTTCATGACTGCAGCTTTGTAAGATAGCTTAAAGTCTGGAATTCTGATGCCTCCAGCTTTCCTTTTCTTTTTCAAGACTGCTTTGGCTACTTGGGGTCTTTTCTGATTCCATATATATTTTAGGATTCTTTGTCCTAGCTCTGTGAAAATTATTAGTGGTATTTTGATAGGGATAGTATTAAATGTGACAGGTTTTAGTATTTAGATTATACTAGTATCATAAAATGACCTGGGAAGCATACCTTCTTTTCCTATTTTCTAGGATCTTAAAAATTGGAATTATTTCCTCCTTGAATACCTGGTATTCACCACTGAAGTTTTATGTTGGCCTAAAATCTTAAGGGAGAAATTTTGATTACTTAATTCACTTCTTTAATGTTAATGGACCTCAGATGTTTTATATATCCTCAAGTCTGTTTGGTTACATTTTTTCTAGTTATTTGTCCATTTTATCTACACTAATTTGTTAATGTGAGATTGTTCCTAATAGCCACCAATGATTATTTAATTTTTCTGTATTGGTATTTCTGCCTTCTTGTTTTAAATCTTTCTTGGATGAGTCTCTCAGGGGTTTATCAATTTTATTAGTATTTTCAAAGAAATAACTTTTGGGATAATTTAAATCTTTGAATTGTATGTTTGCCACCTATTTCATTCACATCAGCTCCCATCTTTATTATTTGGTTTCCTTTTACAAATTCTTTGGGCTTAGTCTCTTCCTTTTATAGTTCCTAGATAGAAACTTACTTTCCAATGTATGCATTTGAGCCTATTATATTCTCCTCCTGTGTTGTTTTAGGTGTAGGTGACAAGCTTAAATTTGTAGCATTTTCATAATCATTCAGTTCAAAAGCTTCTCATTTCTACTGTGTTATCTTTCTTTACGGAGAGTCTGGTAAGACACAGGGGCTTTAAAAAAAAAAAAAAAAAAAGACATGGTCCCTACACACAAGGACTATACAATCTAGTAGAGGAGGTAATGTACTACGTCCTTAAATTTAAATGTTTATTTTTGTGAGAGCAAGCATGCAAGCAGGAGAGGGACAAAGTGGGGGGATGGGACATAGGATCCAAAGCGGGCTCTGCTGACAGCAGAGAGCCTGATACAGGGTTTGAACTTCTAAACCATGAGATCACCACCTGAGCCAAAGTCAAACACCTAACTGACAGAGCCACCCAGCACCCCTCCTTAATTCTAAGATGCCACTTTGTTTTGAGACAAGACACTGATCTACTAACTTCCGTTCAAAGAGAAATAGAAAATGTTGTTCTACTTGAAGACATTTTCTAACTTTAACATGGTAAAGCAAGGGCAGAATTGAGAAATCACAAATAACTAAATGAAATGCAAGGCAGACAGAAGAACTAAAGAAAGGTTCAAGAAGAGTAATTACTGATGAAGACATACTGGGAAAGAAAGATCAGGAAGGCTTTATGCAAAGAATACTGAAGGATGAGAAGGAAAGCTAATTACAAAATGTTTATAAACCAGAGTTAAAAAAAAAAAATAATGTTAAACTCTATCTATCCCAATTTCCCTTAAAACGTGTAAAAGGGTATTCTAAGCTAAAAACCATTAGCTAGGGCTAGAGGCATAAAAAGTACAAGTTATCTCTGGCTGGTAGTATATGGTCTCGTGTGTTAAAGCATAGGACTATGGAAGGATACTATCAATTAAGTAGTTTGGGACTAGATCATTGAAAATATTAAGGGGCACCTCGGTGGCTCAGTCGGTTGGGTGTCCAACTTGGCTCAAGTCATGATCTCGCTGTTTCTAAGTTTGAGCCCCACAATGGAGCCTTGCCTTAAGACTGTTTTGGATCCTGTGTCTCCCTCTCTCTGCCCCTCCCCATTCGCACTCTCTCAAAAATAAACATTAAAAAAAAATTTTAAGCAAAATATTAAGAACCAGAATGGTATAAAACTAACTTATATTTTTGAAAGGTTAACTGAAAGAAGAATAACAAGATGAAATGGGGGCGCCTGGGTGGCTCAGTAGGTTAAGTGTTTGACTCTGGATTTCCGCTCAGGTCATGATCTCATGGTTTGTGAGATTCAGCCCCCCTCCCCCCATGTCAGGCTTTGTGCTGACAGTGCAGGGCCTGTTTAGGATTCCCTCTCTCAAGATAATCTCAAGATAAATAAAAAAAGATAAATGAACAGAAGAGATTGGAGGCAGAGTTAGTGGGAGGTTAAGAAAGAGGCTGAACAAGAATAGCACAGATGAAAAAGAAAGGGAACATGAGATAGAATGAACAAGAACTGACAAATTATTGAATGCGAAGCACAGAAGAAAATCAAGAGTTGAAGAGGATTCTGAGACTGAAGCCAAAAGTTTCTAGTTCAAGAGTACAGTGAAATTAACACTAAAATAAACATTAAGATAAGCAAATCTGGGAGAGAGTTCATATTTTTTTTTTTTTGACACTATGAGTTTTGAGGACTGCTGGAACATACACATGGTAATGTCCAATACAAAGGCAGAAATATGTTAGATGTTCAAAAAAGAGTCCAAGATGTAGATGTAAACTCATTAGTTTACTGGAATAGGAATGATAGCTGAAATGATGAAAGCAGGCGGTCTCCCCCCACCCCGCCCACCCACCCACCCACCCACACACACACACACAAAAGAGCATCTATTGTTCCAATACTGAAACTGAAGTTCAAAGAGAAAAGTTGGCCAACATGACTCAACTAGGTTGTACGGAAATATGGCACATCTGATTCCAAAGTATCTAGTCCAAAGTAACTGTCTTCCACGTTTAAGGATTTATACAGAGGAAAGGGAAACTGATCAAAGCAATAAAAAAGAGGAAATCCAGGAAAACAAATTATCACAGAGGCTAGTGTCACAACAGAGAGGTGTTGTAGAGAGTTGGACTTAGTCAATATGGTGAAACACACCAAAGAATTGAGAAAAATAAGGATGGAGAAGAGGAGGTCTTACTTTGCAATTGTTACTGAGTTAATATTAGAGTTACTGAAAGGAATCATGGAGGCAGGCTTAAAAGAAGTGTGAGACAAATAGAAGAACCCAGAGCCGTCTTAGTACTATCTTTCATAAACTTTCAGTTCAGTTCCCTTTTAGCCCTGCCTCCATGTCCTTCCACGTGTCTACAACTTCAGCTTCACGGCTTCAGGTAAGCAGCTTCCCCGAAGCAAGTACATAGCTGGGGTAAAAAAAGAAAATAATGAGAACACTCCTGTTCTATTATCATTTGTACTTCAGAGACTATAATATTAACATGTTCTCTTTAGCCAGTGGGCTAGACAAGATGATGAAATCAGACCTTAGAATCTCAGAGATAACAGAATGAATGTAATCAATATAGAAATTCTCAAAGTAACATACAGAAGCATTCAGCCACATGTAACACATACAAGAAACCCTCAATCACATATATTTTCCGATACATTAAATACGATTCCTAAATGATCTGAAAATTTGACTAAATTACAATTAAGTGGAAACTGAAACTCATTTCATTAATAAGTAATCTATATAGTTACAGGAATAATTACTCATATACTAAGAGTGAAAAAAACGGATACTTAAGAGAGAAAGTGAGTCTTCAGGAGAGAACAGAATAGGAAATGACGCATTATCTACTGATATTCAAATGTAGCTTTAAATTTCACTTTAAAAACATAAGTGCTTTTCTTGGTTTAAGAAAATTATTGTCCTTGCATTATTCTTAAAGTTGTAATTTTGTATCTAGTTTCATGAAAATCTACTTCACAACAAAGATCTATTTTTTTGGCTCCTTCTAAAAGTTGTACTGTGGTAATGGGAATAAAGTTTTATCATTTTCTTTGCATTAGGCTTTCATAGGTGTATTTTAGTATACACTTGCTATCAGGTTATAGATACCAATAGTTCATAATACTATAAATTGGCTAAACACAATGAAACAGTGGAAAATTTTAGCTGCAAACTTCTCATATTAACTAAATGACCTTCTTATTCAGCAGCAACAGCACATAGAGGTTTTGTCTTAACATGACAACTCTAACCAACTGATTTTACTTCTTGAAGCATGCTTCAAGAATTCTGGACTATGTTGAGAAAATGCTATAGTTTATGCCATATACAGAGTAAGAAAAAATGGATGTACGTAGAATTCCAGTACATGTTCGCGATCGCGGTCTCACAAAAAATATAGATTTCAACTATTGGCCCCTGAGTTCTAAATAACTTCTCGCAAGGTAGGCAAGACTTAAAAGATAGTTCTGATTTTTTCACTCTTCAATGTGAGTGATTACATTTAACATTTCAAACCTATGCAAATTTCTAGAATTAACTAACTGTATACCTGGCATGCCGGTAGCAAGACCCTGACCAAAAGCCAAAGTTGGATTTGCTGCTGCAAGTGATTCTGCCTGCTGCCCTTGCTGGCCCTGATTGGGAGTAAGAGGGCGCTGACCTGCTCCAGCTCGGAGAACCTACAAAGGACAAAAGATTTCCTTAAAAATGAAATTATAAAATAACAGATAAATAAATTTATCCCAGAGTAAATTGCCTTTGGATATTCTTCGAACATATTTATATGCAATGAAACGATGATTTGGCATGAAAAAATACAAAATACTTAAAATCAAAAACACAATCACTGGCTCATGACAACTAGAACAATCTATTAAGTAACATCTAGAGATTCTTGAAGGCCTAACGAAAAGTAATTTTTAGTATTTGTGCTCTTTTTCTTACCAAAGAAATTTATTTGGGGGGGGGGGGGGGGGGAATGGCAAAATTTTAGATCATATTAATTTCACAAAGATAGATGAACAATTCAGGACAAGCGGTATTCACTGTAAATAAGCCTCACACATAGGTGTATTGGTCAAGTAGTATATTTTCATGTTTGCCCAAAGAAGATATAGATTGAAAAATAATTTATTAAATGGTGCCATGGTCTAATCTACAAGGACTGAGCCAAAGGACAGCTTCAACAGAACACCAATACAGTAATAAACCACATAAAGGAAATTTAGAATAAAATTTAACTGCCAAGTAACACTACACTTGTCAGTAAGTTGCTTCTTTGGTATAAATATGAAGAATTTGACAATCAGAAGTCAGAAATCACCAATAGCGTTTCTACATTTATCAAAACAGTTTATCAAAACATAAAAGCAGCAGAAATTTCAAAAACCCAAAACCAACCAAAACCATTGTAATAAACATTTTCTTTTTGAAGAAATTAAATTTAACCAGTAGTGAAAATATTTCCTCTTTTCAATTTTCTCCAGCTTGCTTAAAAATATAAAGTACTCTGTAATCATTTTCCAGTCAGAAATGTATTAAGTTAATATTTAAAATAGTAATTTAAATACCCAGAAGAAAATGAAGTGATAATTACTTTGATAGGAACATGAGCACACCTGAAAAGGTGATGAAAAATTAAAATCTGCTAGAGATTTCAACAGTTTCTATAACAAAAATGTAGAAATGGAATACACCTCAATCTTTAAATTCATGTAATACCAATTAGAAAAAAAAAACCACCATGTAATCAATACTTGTATATAGGTACTACATTACATGCTGAGGAGATGAAAAGACACACATCTTGAAAACAAGGAACTCATTGAATTTCAAGGACTCTTCAGGTATGATTTAATGAAGGCAGGCCTATACCTGTTGCTGTCCAGGCTGAGCTTGTGATGCTGCTTGCTGATTTGCTGTGTTGTTTGCCGCAGCTGCAGCTTGTTGCTGAAATAAATTGGCTGGATACACCCCCCATGGAACACCATAATACTGAGGTGGAACCACTGCTGGACCTAAACCCCACACCCCACCCCGCCCCCCCAAAAAAAAAGTTACTTACATTTTATAGATAAATCAGTTACCATTAGATCATAAAAAGGAACACTGTATATGAGTTAAAGCAAATGTCCTTATAATCCCCAACCCACTTACACCTGCTATATCCTTTCTTTTTTTTCCTGATTCTAGTAGGAAAAAGTCTCATTCAGGTTATGATTACTTCAAGAGAAACAGGAGTGACAGCAGTGGCCTCAATGGAGATGGTAAAGCTAAAGTCAAAAGGACCAATGAACTAACAAGATACTTAACCATCTATGCAACAGTTACTGAATGCCAGTTTATGGGTTTGATACTGGCAAACACAGATAATATACTCAGGGAACATTAGACTTCATAAAACTGCAAGATTTACTATGTTCAATTCAAATTCTCTTAAAAGGCTATTTTCTGAATATTGAAAAAAATTACCAAAATATTACAAAACACTTTTATCTTTTTATTTGCAATCTACAACATAAAACTTTGGAACATTCTTGTACGAAGCTTGCGACAACTGTATTTGAATTGTAAACCTTGAATTTAAAAATATTTTTTAGTTAAAGTTTTTATTAAAAATATTCTTCATATTTGAAACAATTAGTCACAATTCTCACAAAGCAACTGAAAATTGCATGAAAACAAATGAAACATCACTGCTTATGTGGTTAGGAAAATGGAACTAGTGAGTAAAGACAAGAAAGAACCAAGTAATATAAAGGCACAGAGGGACACAGACATGTGAAAGCAAACTAGGAAAAATAGAATGAACTGTGCTTGCTCTCTAGTCTATGTTATTCAAGGTAACATCTGCTTCTATGGGAATAAACAGCATTATGCACAATAATTTCCACGTTAAGTTCATGAGCAAGATGTCATGATTATTAATTGATAAAATAAAGATGGCCTAAAATTCCACGGATACAATTTTAATATATCTAATATTTTAAAAAGTTAAACTCTTGGATTCACTTTGTTTTGGAGGAAAATAAAGCCCAGTACAATTGACTGAATCACTAAAGTGAAAAGCATTAAAAAACTTAAAGTATTATTTCTGAAAATAGTTTAAGCACCATCTACAATGAAAACTGTTAACAGGATTTATGAAGAATACATTATCAAAACAAGAGTCAAATATCTATCTAGAACCTCTTTGCCCAAAACAATAGCCAGAAGCCACCTGTGACTACTGAAGAATTAAAAAGTTAGACAGCCCAAACTGAGATATGGTCTTAAGTATGATATACACAGGATTTTGAAGACTTTGCATGAAAAAAAAAGTAAAATATCTATTAGTAATTAAAAAAATATTAATTATATTAAAATAATATTTGGTTGTGTTGGGATAAATCAAACATTTAAATTAATATCATCTGTTTTTTGCTTTTATAATGTAGATACTAGAAAATTTTAATTGCATTATCTGGCTCACATTATATTTCTATTGGACACCACTGGTCTTAGAAAGCCTGAATCCAAAATGCCTAGAATGCTTAATCTGAAAACTAACCATTTCTTAAGGTTTCCTTAAAGTCCATGGATTGTATGATATACCAGAATTTTACATACTAACATCCAGTTAAATGGCACCAAGAAAGCTCATCCCCTCCTTATGGAATTACGTGCAGATCTATACTAATACTAAAATCTACTGAATGTGATAGGTTGGTTTCAGTCTCCTAAATAAGCTATCAAACTAGAATTTGAAATTAACATTTATTTTTTCACTTCTTAAAACAGTCTTGAGTATAAAAAACAAGTCCCCTAACTCCCAGGAAAAGACTGACTGTTCTACAGTCAGGATAATAACTGCCAGAAGTGGAGTTTAAAATTGTCAAATTCATCAGTGACAATTCATATCATTGAACAAAGTTTAAAAATCATGATAGTCTGGAGTTATGAAAGTCAGTCAGTTGGCAGGCTCACTCCAGTGAACACACATTTATGGCTGACATGACCCTGTTCCTGCCTCTGTAACCAACATTAACCCATGCCTAAGACTAATTCATTTGTCTCTATAACCAACTCAACCTAAAACAACCTCTTCTTCAAAACCCTACACAGAAGATCAGCAAATTGTTTGCTTGGCTCAATAGGATGGTGCCTGACCAGCACACAACTGTCCTTACTACTTAAATAAGCAAGAAATACAGCTTTGGGTTTAAAAACATTTTTCCCCAGTATTACTGCCGTATTACTGATACATGACATTCGTATAGTTTTGGTTTTCATTTCAGACTTTGAGTGGCAGTTTCTGGTTTTGACAGTTAAGTGCTTTCCAATTCCATGCCACCTTTTTGCCCCTCAGTAGGCTTGCATATTTTAACACTGCTAAATAAACTTTACTTTTTAGATACTCATTCTCTCAAGACTGCTGAAGCTCCTTACCTCATATTCTCCCTGACCTGGGTATCTATGGTACCTACCCCAGTTTACTGCATTAGAAGTAACTTTACTTTTGCACTGTCTCTGTGGGTGATAGAATTGGTCAGAAAAAAGATCTGTGGTTGGCAATGTAAGATTTCTGAAACTACAAAATTGAATTGGAAACCAACTATGTACAAAAGGAAAAAGTTCTCAAGCTTCGGCTTTTTCCTACAGCATTAAAACTGGACAAATAGTAAACTAACTCTCTGGAAACGTCACTTGATTCTAGATAAGTGTTTCAGATTTTCTTAGGAACTTCAAATTGCCCACCAAATAGACAAAAACACAACTTGTAAGAAAATTAAAACTAAATCCATAATAAGCAACGAGGATGAACAATAAGTTACCTGCTAATGTTGCTGCTGCAGCCAACCCTGCTGCAGTATATGGATCAGTCCCTGGAGGAGCAGCACTAATAATATACGGATTTGGCACAAATGCAGCTGGAGCAAGGCCTGCTGAGAATACACCAGCTGTATTTTAAAAAGGGGAGAAATAATGAATGAAGATGTAAAGTATTATTTTCTTCATTAGGTAAAATAATTTCTACACTGAATTTGGAGTGGGGAAGCAGAGTGCGTATAGTGGTTCAAACTCTGATTAACTGAGTGACTTTGGGCATGTAACATCACCTGACTCTAAGATTCTTCATTTAGGAAATAGGTGTATCACCACTTATCTTAGAGGATTTTTGTGAGAGTTAAAACATGATACCAAATTTGAAAGGACTGTATAGAACTAGCAAAACAGACACACAATGAATGTTTAGAGTTAGAACTACTATTGTTCAACGGTAGTTTCTCTTTTGTTTTTCTAATGCTTATTACTTATTTTTGAGAAACAAAGCACAAGCAGGGGAGGGGCAGAGAGAGGAGGAGACACAGAATCAGAAGCAGGCTCCAGGCTCAAGCTGTCAGCACAGAGCCTGAAGCCTGGCTCAAACTGATCAACTGCGAGATCATGGCCTGAGACAAAGTCAGATGCCCAACTGACCCACCCAGGCGCCCCAGTATTTTTTAATTTAATCTTTATTAAGCTATACTGTGAGCTAAGAATTCAATAGTGAGGAAGGCATGATCTGCCCTCACAAATCAATCCATCTAATGAGAAAAACAAATTGACAATCAGAATACAGTATAGTAGGAGCTATAGGCACAGAGAGAAGGGGTACCTAGTGAGCTTCAGAAAGTGTGGGTAGGATGATGTGGAGTTGTAGGGCAGGGCAAGACAAGACAAAATTGGAGTTACAATCAGAATGAAGACCTGTGAACACCTTCCTGGGTCATGTTAAGTTTGGACTTTACCCAGAAAGCAACAGAATAACAATGAAGAGCTTTAGGCAGAACTGTGACTTTAAGGCCACTTCTGCATCTAATGACTGCTAACGTGAATTCGGTAAAAGGCAGGGAAGATTTTTTAAATATTCGTTTGCAGTACTTATTAAAGAAAACTGCTGGTATCAAGAAAGTACTGTGTATACTAGTCACTGTAAAGTATGGACTTGAGTTGTCTCTTCTGGAAAACAAGTGGAAGGTGAGGAAATAATGGGAAAGGAGGTGTTTTAAAAGTTACAAGAGGGGCGCCTGGGTGGCTCAGTCGGTTAAGCGTCCGACTTCGGCTCAGGTCATGATCTCGCGGTCCGTGAGTTCAAGCCCCGCGTCAGGCTCTGTGCTGACTGCTCAGAGCCTGGAGCCTGTTTCAGATTCTGTGTCTCCCTCTCTCTCTGACCCTCCCCCATTCATGCTCTGTCTCTCTCTGTCTCAAAAATAAATAAACGTTAAAAAAAAAATTAAAAAAAAAAAGTTACAAGAGCTCAGAAAAATTTAATTTACAAGATGATTAATAGGGCGCCTGGCTGGTTATGTCAGTAGAGCACATGATTTCTTGATTTCGGGGTTGAGAGTTCAAGCCCCACATGGGTGTAGAGGTTACTTAAAAATATTTAAAAATAAATAAAAACATGATTAAGGGGGAGAATAGGAGAATAAAAGCATGTGGGTATAAATGACTTAAAAGAAAGAATTCAAAAGGAACACTTACTCTAAACCTTGAAATCAAGGTTCAGAAACTCCATTCTAACTATATTATAGCAGTTTTTAAATGTTCTGAATGTGACCCATAATATGAAATATATTTCACATCAACCTAGTGACCATATATACATATACATGCCACAAACAAAAATATCAAAAAAAATTTATCTTTATAAAGTTCCATGTAACTTAGTATTTTCTACTAAATTTATTAATTTCTATAACCTATTTAATTTCTAAAACTAGTGGCCATACCCCACAACACTGATTTCATGTACAGGCACAACCATTTGAAAAATGAGTTTTTAAAACTTTTATTTGAGAAAGAAAAGAGAATACACACATGCACACGCACAAGTGGGAGAGGGGCAGAGAGAGGATCTTAAGCAAGCTCCACACTCAGCATGGTCCCCAACATGGGGCTTGATACTAGGATCATGAACCGATCCAAAATCAACAGTCAGACACTCTACAAACTAAGCTCCCCAGGAGCTCCCAAAACTCTGCTTTTAATAAAGGAAGACTAAAAGAGGGTTCAGGGGCACCTGAGTGGCCCATTAGATTAAGCATCTGACTCTTGATTTCAGTTCAGGCTATGAGCTCACGGTTCCTAGGATGAAGCTCTGTCTTGGGCTCTGTGCTGAAAGCGAGGAGTCGGCTTGGGATTCTCTCCTCCCTACCTCTGTGCCCCTCCCCTGCTTAGGCTCTCTCTCAAAATAAATAAACTGGAAAAAAAAAAAAAGAGAGAGAGAGAGTTGAATAATATCCTTGCACTATTTAAAAAATCATTTGCTCAGAGTTGCATTCTTAACTAAGCCCTAGGGGAAAGGTTCCAAGATTTCCGTTTCCTCTATCATAAATTGTCTTTGTCACAAAGAAAATGATGGATGTTGTGGTATTCATGTCCTACTCATACCCCTACAAAATCTCAAAGCCAGGATATAATTTTTTTATATTCCATATTTTATGATTTAAAAAGCTTGCTTTTAAGATCTCCAATACTAGTGGAGTTTACAAAACGGAAAGTCAAAGTCCTCATGTAATCTTTACTGACTGTTGGCTTATATTCTACTGAATTATTCAATTTTAGAGAGGATTTTAATATAGTTTTCTCCATATTTGTTATAAAACAAATATGAAATATAAAGCAGATATGAAGTTTCAGGTAGGTGGGGGAAAAAGGAATTAGTTTAGCCTAATGGATACATACTGAAACTTATTGAAAAAATGTTTTTCATGTGTTTTTATTAAGTTCATGATTAATTTAGAAATATTTACAACTTACTAGACAGCAAATACACTGTTTACATATATTTATGTTTGCACGTGTATACAAATGTGTTTATATATTTATGTTTATACATACACGTAGGTATATACATCATTTTCAATTTTGAAATGAACACACACACAGTCACACATTTTATATACTGTAGGCTATAATGGCACTTTAATATGTATTTTTCACTTTCCAATTAACCATAGGTCCTTTTCTATGTCAACAGGTAACCTATCAAGTCATTCTTTCTAATATACAGAAGGAACATACATGATTTAACCAGTCTATTAAGGATATATAGTCAGATGGTCCACAATCTTTCGTTATAATAATCTTATTATTCTTTTAGTACGCAAGGTCTCTGCATTATCATCCTATCTTTATAAAAATTCAGTTAAGGTTCAAGTACCATGTCAGGCTCTAGGCTGGCAGATTAGAGCCTGGAGCCTGCTTTGAATTCTGTGTCTCCCTCTCTCACTGCCCCACCCCCACTCAGTGTGTGTGTGTGTGTGTGTGTGTGTGTCTGTCTGTCTGTCTCTCTCTCAAAAGTAAATAAACATTTAAAAATTCACTTAAATGAGGGGCTCCTGGGTGGCTCAGTCGGTTGACTGTCTGACTTCTCTCAGGTCTTGATCTCACAGTTCGTGAGTTCGAGCCCTGCATCAGCCTCTGTGCTGATAGCTCACGGGCTGGAGCCTGCTTCAGATTCTGGGTCTCCCTCTCTCTCTACCCCTTCCCTGCTCAAGCGCGTTCTCTCTCCCCCTCTCTCTCTCTCAAAAATAAATAAAGATTAAAAAAAATTTTTTTTTAATTCACTTAAATGGGAAAATATACATCAATTCTTGGCCAATATGTCCATATTACTCCCCAGGAAAGTTGTGCCAATTTCCATCAGGAATATATGAATATGCCATTCACACTCCTGTCAAATTTGGACATTACCCAACCATTTAAATTTTTTTTTTTAAGTTTATTTATTTTGAGGGGGTGGTGGGCAAGCACAAGTGGGAGAGGGGCAGGGGCATGAGAGAATCCCAAGCAGCTTCCCACTGTCAGCCCAGAGCCCAACATGGGGCTTAAACTCATGAACCATGAGATCATACCCTCAGGTGAAATCAGGAGTTGGATACTTAACAGACTGAACTGCCCAGGTGCCCCTACTAAACTGTTAAAGAGTTGTCAATCTCTTGGTAAATAAAGCATTGGTAAAATAAAGCATTAAAAATATTTTGTTTTAATCTATGGTTCTTTGTCTATCAAAGAGGCAAAATGTCTTGCAAAACTTTTTCTCATTTAAAATTTTGATACATTAGGAATAGGACCCAATTATCTCGGAGCTATTTTCCAAATACATGCTTTTATCGTTAATTTGAAATCCCAATTAAGGTTAGAACCCACTCCACCACTGCACCACCTGGGTGGCTCAGTCAGTTGGGTGGCTCAGTCAGTTGGGTGGCTGACTTCGGCTCAGGTCATGATCTCACAGTCTGTGGGTTTGAGCCCCGCGATGGGCTCTGTGCTGGCAGCTCGGAGCCTGGAGCCTGTTTCCGATTCTGTGTCTCCCTGTCTCTCTCTTCCCCTCCCCCGTTTGCTCTCTGTCTCTCAAATAATAAACATTAAAAAAAAATTTTTTTTAAATGTGGCTACAAAAGAATTTAAAACTCTATGTGGCACATATTATATTTCTGTTGTAAAGTGCTGTTCTAAAGTAGGCTATCAGACACCCATGAAATTACTAGTCAAACTTGGATAAAAAGAGTGATGGTCAACAATAAATACATTTAACTGTGGAACAAAGGTTAAAAGGTAGGATTCTTATATCTGGGTGGCTCAGTGCATTAAGCATCTGGCTCTTGGTGTCAGCTCACGTCATGATCTGGTTTGCGAGTTTGAGCCCTGTGTCAGGCTCTGTGCTGTGTTGAGCCTGCTTGGAATTCTCTCCCCCACCCCCACCCTCTCTCTGCCCCTCCCTCGCTCATGTGCCTTCTCTTTCTCAAAATAAATGTTTTTAAAAGATGGGATCAATTTTGGTAAATTACGCTTAGAAATATTTCCATTTTATTCAGGTTTTCAAATTTAATTGCATAGTCTTCCAGATGGCTTCACAAAGAAATTCTGCCTTATGGTCTCTTAAAAGACCATATAAGTCCAATGTTACTTGAAATACTCCAGGGTACTAAAAAGGGAGATATTTCTAAATTCTTTTTATGACAAATCTGACCAAAAAAATTAAAAAACAAACATACATACAAATGTAAACACTAATTTCATATACACATTATTGATGCAAACACCCTAAATAAAACACTAGCCAATTGAAAGAGCTCATTAAGAGAATTATATATACATTTTTATTCCATGAACACAAGAATGATTCAATTAGAAAGTATTCATAGAAGTTAGCATTTACAAATCAAGAGCTTTCACAGATACCAATTAAAAGATATATAAAAGCCATTTACAATGATAGTAAAAGATAAAATATCTAAGAATATACTTATTAAGAAATATGCAAACTTATATGATAAAAACTTTAAAGCACTCATAAACAACACATAAGCAGATGTCAACAAAAATAAAAATACACCATGTCCTGATTAGAATACTTAATATCATAAAGATGTCAATTTTCCCAAAGTTAATTTAAAATTTTAACCCAATGTTCTGGTAGTAAATAAATGAAGTCTAAAGTTTATATAAAAAAGCTTATAAGAAGAGAAAACTTCAAAAAGGAAGAGCAATAATGGGCATACTATTAGCCTGTCATATATTAAACCATACCATAAAGAAATAAATAAAAGCGTTACACTAGTCCATTAGTAGACAGGAATCACTATGTTTCTAACAATGAGAAGGAAGGATTAAGTATAGGAATAAAGAAAGTTGGAGGCAAAGAATGCATGGTGCTATTAGAAGTCACCTAGAAATGTGTGGTCATCTTGGATAAAAACCAAAAATAAAATTTGGGACCTAGGTGTCCTTCTTGGATTGACAAAGAACAATACAAATGTAAAGGAAGAGAAACAACTTAATAAATATCTCCCCCTTCCACTGATTATGATGTTGAGAATATTCACAACTTTTCCAACCAAGAAATAAATCAAGGTTAGCTAAAACCAGGCATAAACGTGGTTATATAAATCTACACATGTGATACAATGATGTAATACTATACATATACATTTACCAATATCATATTCCGGATTGTGGTAGTGTACTATGATTATGTAAGATGTAACCATTGAGGGAAAGCTGTGTGAGGAACCTCTCTGTACTCTCTTTGCAACTCCATGTAAATTTAGAATTACTTCAAATTGAAAAGTTAAAAATAAAAAACCCCAACATGGACAACATGTACCAACGCTTTGACTCTAGCAATAACAAAGGTATAATAATAATTCATGTTAAAGGCTAAAGGTCAAAGTCCAAATAACTTAATGAAGTGAAGAAGAAAATATTTTAAGGAATTTTCTTGGAATTGATTCCCAAACCATTTTTTTAAATAAGCATTTTTACTTGAAAAAAGACACAAATAACTACATTTGAATTTCCAAGTGTTTGACTCTCTTAACTTTACACTGACCTTATGTGCTGACAGCTTTCATCATATTATACATTTTTATTTAACGATACAAAAATCAGAAACAGTTCTTCCCTAGTTAATCTTTACTCCTGCCATGTAATCTATTACTCTTTTAAGAAGACGTTTTAAAACAAGAACCCCATACAATTATAGAAAAATAAAACATTCTAATAAATACTAACACAAGAGTTGCTAACAGTCTAATCAAAATGGTAACTTATAAAGACTCACCTATATGTGGCTGCTGAGCTGCAGCTAATGCATATTGCTGCTGTTGAGCTGCAGTTAACTGCTGAACTGTTAGTGCATTAGTCCTCTGAAAGAGCTATTAGGGAAAATATTTAAAACAAAGATTAGTCTCAAAGCATTTAATTTCTATTTAGAAAGCTGAGAATAGATTATTTTAAACACATATTTCAATCACTTTCTCAACTACAAAAACATTTTATTTATAAAACATTAAGTATTTAAGAACACTCCTATTATTCATGTCCATGCCTCACAGCACCAGAGACTACACCGGTACATAGTTCAGAGAAGCTTCACTGAAGGGGCACGCTTTACCTGCTGCTGGGGATTGTAGTCAAAAAGGCCTACAGTAGCTCCTGAAGAGTCCATGGGTACCTGATTACCAGGATAGTCAAACTGCAAGGAATCCAGACCAACTTGTTCCATGGCATCCAGATTCTGGGTTTCAGGATTTGAAAACTCTTCAACAAGTGGTTTATTAGCTGTAGGATTAGGAAGAGGCCCCAATCCTTCTGAGGGATTAGTATTGGGGCCCAGGCGCTCAACTACTTCAGTTGGAGAGGCTTGACGACTTCCAGGAGTACGACTACATAAAGAAAACAGAAAGGCATTATGAGTAAAAGTAGTAAGTCAAATCTGAATGGAAAGTAGGAAAATCATGAAAAACAAATGGCGGCAAAATACAGAAAGCAAATCAGGCACCCCAGGTCACTAATTATTCCACTTTATTACAACCCCCCCCCCCCAGTTTAATGTCTTAAGAACTGACACAGTTTCATTTTTTCATATTACTAATGATTATTTTCTCCACGGTGAATAGCATAAAGATATAACTCAATTTTACAGATAAGAAATTGCCCAATATCACAATTCAGGCTCAGACTACCTGAAACTTTTGTCTCAAATCACAGACAAAATGAGTAAGTACGAATAGCAGCCTATCAAGTGACAAACATGGGAAGTCTCAAAACCAAAATCCACCTACCATATTCCTGTCTTGCCCAAGAGTACAGAATTTTCCCGTAAAATCTTGCTTGCTATTTGGGGGAGGGTGGGGGGAGGGGACTGGCCAGAAAGGATGGCCTTCATGACTTCAGAGTGTAAAATGTGGGATATAACAAAAAAGGACATGAACCAAGACAAAGGCTGACTCTGGACTCCGACTTTAAATATGATTTTGAGCAAATCACTTCATCTTCCAGGCCTCAATTCCTTAAGGGAGGAGACCAAAGACATAATCTTCTTATACTTATTTTTCCAAATGAGGACAAAAAAGGAATTATGAAAAGCCTCTATGCTCTCAAAAACCCATCTTGATCACACTAAATTGCTTCAGTTTAAGTCATCAGAAAGAAATGGAAACATGTAACATATTTACCAAAAACTAAATATGCCCTTCAATGAAAAGTAAACTTCCACATACAAAAAAGCAACTTCCTCTACTAACTAGCGTCTTTAATTTTCCCAAAAAATGTATTAAGATTAAATATTAAGGATCGACTCTTTTATCAACATCTTTCATGGTCTAAACTTTATTTCTATATATAATCTATTCTCATTTACCAATGTCTTTTCTTCTACAGAATTATTTTACGCAAGATCCTTTCCCACACAAGAAGTAAGTTTGTTCTTAGGAAGCTTGAGTTCATAGTATATTCAACCCTAAGTACATTAAATAAATGGTAATAACTATTTTACCTGGCTTTCATTGCCAATTGTTAACATCTATGTAACTCTGCCCCCAACTTCAGGAGCTTCACATTGAGATAAATTTGCTAACATATACAGAGCATTTTACAAGTAATTAATTATAAGAATTTGTTTCCAGATACTTAGGTGAACTTGCATTTTATTTAAATGCAACTCCTTTAACCATACATAATTTTTCATGTGAATATTCCACAAAGGTTTGCTTTTCTTTCAGACTATATGGGAAGAAAAAAAATAAAACTGAAAGGGTCTTCTTTAAAATCAGCTAGAAAGGGGCGGTTGGTGGCTCAGTCAGTTGAGCGCGGTTTGTGGGTTCAAGCCCTGCATCGGTCTCTCTGCCGATAGCTCAGAGCCTGGAGCCTGCTTCGGATTCTGCACCTCCCTCTCTCTCTGTCTCTCTCAAAAATGAATAAACTTAAAAAAAAATTTTTTTTTCTTTAAAGAATATTTTTAAAAAAAATCAGCTGGAAAAAAAATAAAGCCTGGTATAGTTCTCTCCTTCCTTTCAGTTCTACACTCTAGTGGTTATATACTGATGATGTATCAATTAATGTACATATTAATGATG
Organism: Panthera uncia; assembly: GCF_023721935.1. Taxonomy (NCBI): domain Eukaryota; kingdom Metazoa; phylum Chordata; class Mammalia; order Carnivora; family Felidae; genus Panthera; species Panthera uncia. The sequence goes on along the minus strand of NW_026057579.1, from coordinate 24,515,490 downwards.
TGTGAGCATAGTGACTGTATGGCCACAGCCATATGTCTGACACATTTTTATACTATCAAATACAATACTGTATCTAAAATATTTGTAAGCGATTTTAAATACATACCCCAACCTTAACGGAATAAAATTATAATTTTAATAAATGTACAAGTCCGTATTAATATGGAGAAGCATAGCCTTTCATACACACAACTCTAATATAGTGATAGATAGAGGATATAACAGAAAAGGGAATTACGCTATCAAGTGGTGCTATTTTCTTGCTATAGTTAATGGTGTATTAACACTTCAATTATAAATGCATACTCTGAAGGGCTCATAATCAACTCAGTTTTAAATATACACCCTTGCTAAATCGCAGATTAGGTAATTGCAGAAAAGCACAATCAGGATAAGGCTCTAAAATAAACTGAAAAGCATGAAATGTACTTCTCGTCAAAGAGGTTTACTGGTTTTGGATGCTTTTTTGCACTTAGGACAGATACAAATGGCACTGTTTTTAGGAAACATTGTTACTCTGCTTTTGACAATTAAAGGCAATAATAAATGTAAATGCATACCACCCACATATATGATTACACTCAGTTAAGGGAGATTCTGTGGCTCACAAGACCTCAAAGAAAACAGCTCATTTTCAGCATCTCATTAGTGAAATATAAAGTTATAGGAATTCAGTATGAAAAAACAACTCTCTAATATCTAGGTAAAGGTACACTGGCTAATTTGAGACAGGCTAGAAGAAAGTATTTAATTGCCATCAAGAAAGAACTAAGTTACAACTTAAAGACTTCTAAGCTTAAAACTAACTTTTTGAGATCTCTAATATGTTCCCTACTTCCTAATTTCGGGAATATTAAGTATTAGCACAAATTCGTATTTATGAACAAGAAAGGTCACAGCTCCTAAGCTAATTATGTTTTCTCATTTCCAAGATTAAGAGTTAAGTAGGGGGTGGGGGATACAATACAGGGATAGAAGAAAGAGAAAACTCCACAAAAAAGGTGCTCAAGAGCAACCCCAAGAGGAGTATGCCAAGAAAAATCACAGATTAAATCTAAAATTCACTAAATTTTAGCAGGCAGGAAAAAGTTAAAATTTAGACTACCATATTAGCAGAAAGGTAACAGCAATGTCTAACATCACTCCTTTAATGGAAGGCACGGTTTTAGAGACTATTCTATTGAATTATTTTTTAAAAAATGGTTCATAATCAATATTCCTTATTAAAAAATTAAATCTTTTTCTGGATTAACGCAAGGTACAAAGGGAAATAAAGTAAACCAAAATTGGAAAAGTGTCTAAATCAACCACATCAGCTAACAGTAATCATCCCTAAAGAGATATGCTTTTCTTCTTGAGAAAGTTAAAGTCTTACTTAAAATCTTTGCAATCGGCATCCATTCCATTTGGCAAACCTCTGCCATTTATTTTAGAATCATCATCATCTCCTTGTTTAAGATCTCTGTTTTGGTCCTCCTCAAATGGAGAAGCCTTGCCTTTTTGATCTCCTTTCTCAGGTCCATCTGTTTCAGCATCTCTAGTGCCCTGAAGAAAAAGAATCTGTTTGATTCTGAATATGTAATAAAACACAAAAAAAGGCACCATAAGGTGACCTAAAACTACACTATAGTGCACATAAACAATAAAAACATTGAACCTTATTTTACTTTCATAATCAACTAATTTATCAAAGGCCAAAAAACTGAGCACAAAGCAGTGATTTATAACAGAAGAGCTAAGGCAACCTTAACTATAGCGGGGCTGGAAGAGCAGTAACACCACAGAAGAGATAATATTTTACTTAATGCATAATTTTGTTCGGTTACATTCACATCAAGCACTACCATAAGTAAGCAATTTTAATCTTGCAAATTATGTTTTTTAATTCATATAATTTGATTTTTGTAACATGGCTAAGATTATATTCCCAGTGGTTCTACTATTTCATCTATTTCAAGAAGTGGCCAAAAAAAGAAAACAAGAGCTCCAATAAGTTATAAAATTTCCTTTAGCTCTTGGGAAAAAACAGAAAAATAAACTGACTTAAAGATAACCAAAAAACCACTGAGTAATTATTAAATATTTCTTTATTCAAAATACTTACAAAAGTTCCCTTCCTAAATCGAGAATCCAATTTATCAGCAGGAGAAGAACTTAATACATATTCTACCATGCTCACACCAAGGCCTCCACTTTCTGATCGCGGAGACAGTATTGCATTTACTTCACTGTTTCCATGAAAACCCTGTCCAGATCTTCTCTGTACCATAATAGGCTGGGACATTGAATGGTCTGTTTGGAAGAAAGAACACAATTACATGTTTGTACTTTTAAGCTAACCAAAATTTATTTACATTAATATATTGAAGTACAAAAACTCAGCATAGAATTTGCAACTATGTGGATGGAACTGGAGGGTTATTATGCTAAGTGAAGTTAGTCAAAGACAAAAATCATATGACTTCACTCATATGGGGACTTTAACAACAAAACAGATGAACATAAGGGAAGGGAAACAAAAATAATATAAAAACAGGGAGGGGGACAAAGCATAAGAGACTCATAAATATGGAGAACAAACAGAAGGTTACTGGAAGGGGTGCGGGAGGCGGGATGGGCTAAATGTGTAAGGGGCATTAAGGAATCTATTCCTGAAATCATTGTTGCACTGTATGTTAACTAATTTGGATGTAAATTTAAAAAATAAAATTAAATTAAAAAATAACCCAGGAAAAATAAATAAATAAAAGGTTATTGGCTCTACCTTAAAAAAACAAAACAAAGGGCGCCTGGGTGGCTCGGTCGGTTAAGCGTCCCACTTCGGCTCAGGTCACGATCTCACAGTCCGTGAGTTCGAGCCCCGCGTCGGGCTCTGTGCTGACAGCTCGGAGCCTGGAGCCTGTTTCAGATTCTGTGTCTCCCTCTCTCTCTGCCCCTCCCCTGTACATGCTCTGCCTCTCTCTGTCTCAAAAATAAATAAACGTTAAAAAAAAAAATTAAAAAACAAAACAAAACAAAACCCCTCAGCATATTGTTTTTATAATCTTTACAAAAAGCTCTTCAGGGGTGCCTAGGTGCCTCAGGTCATGATCTCTAGTTTTTGAGTTCGAGCCCCTAGTTGGGCTCTGTGCTGACAGCTCAGAGCCTGGGGCCTGCTTCAGATTCTATGTCTCCCTCTCATGGTCTCTCTCTGCCCCTCCTCACTCCCACTCACACTCTGTCTCGCTCCCCTAAAATTAAACAAACATTTAAAAAAATTTTTTTTTAAAGGCTCTTCATATTCACTGGCCTAGGCACATTTCTTGGGAATACAGATAGAGCCATTTGGTAAAAAATAAAAATAAAAATAAAAATAAAAATAAAAATAAAATAAGTAAAAGCTGATGTGAAGCCAGTCAAACCAGAAAGGTCAAGGGAGACAGAAACATTGACCTGAAGGCTCAGCTGCCTGTAAGCATCTCACTAAAATGTTACAGCTCTCTTTGTGATTCATACTAATTCAAAACAAAAACCTTTAAAAGTAAAACCTAGAAGAATAAAAATAACTCCTAAATTGGCAGAGGCACTCCTCAAGCTCAGTTATGTACTGGACAGATTTCAGAACACAAGGCTGTACCACTATAAACACAAACAAATAAGTTTGAAAAAATCAGTTCAGGGGCCCCTGGGTGGCTCAGTCGGTCTCTCGGTTTCAGCTCAGGTCATGATCTCATGGTTTCATGGGTTTGAGCCCTGTATCCAACTCTGCCCTGACAGTGCAGAGTCTCCTTGGGATTCTCTCTCTTCCTCTCTAACCCTCTCCTGCTCACGCTGTCTCTGTCTCTCTCAAATAAATAAAACTTAAAAAAAAGAAAAAAATCAGTTAATATCACAGAATTTTCTCTTGGTGTAAAACCTGTCACCTGAAGATTATTTTTAAAAATCCCTTCTAGTTTAAAACTTTCCCATTTATTTTTAACAAAAAAATATTCACCTGATATGAGTGCCCTTTCTACATTGTTTTTAGGACAAAAAGGAAAAGCAGTATTTAAGATTAGAGAACAAATGGGATACAACTATAATTAAACAGTTGAGGCAACTTTTTAGATCTGCCAAAAAAAATTGTAGAAGGAACCAATGAGCTGCCTCTGGTTCATTTGTGATCATATACAATATTCAGTATGAGGTCTAGTCCTTAAAGGGCTGAACTGTAATGGAGGAACTCAGTCATCACTTCATTAACTGTAGGTTTGATTGCTACTTTTGTTAAAGCATATAAAAACACTTCCATTACAGTATCTTTATCCACAAGAGATTAGTCATTATATTTTTTTCATTCAATCATTCACCCATTCATTCACTAGTTCTAATGTTGATTTACGGCCTCTTGCATATTAGGCATTGTGCTTAGAACAAACATGGCAGTACCTGCCCTCAAAGAGATTATAGGTTTAATAGAAGGTAATCATAATAGAGTAAAAGAGCAGCAGTAAAAATAATCAAGGATACTATGCAAAAATAAAGAAAGGGCATCAATCCTTCTCAATCTTAGAGTGAATCCCAGAAGAAGTGATATGAAGAGTAAAGAGTTAAAGTGAGCAAAAAAATAGGGAAACATGAAGGTGGAAAAGACAGTTTCAGTTAGAGAAACCAAGCATATGGTAAAGTCTCCTACAGTCATGGAAAGAATCTTTAGATTGACAATTCCTTTAGGACATTATTCCTGCAATTCCTTTATTCATATTTGTACATACTTGGCATTCAATAAATGTTTTTTTATTTTTTTTTCAATGTTTGTTTATTTTTGAGAGACAGAAACAGAACGTGAGCGAGGGGAGGGGCAGAGAGAGAGGGAGACACAGAATCTGAAGCAGGCTCCAGGCTCTGAGCTGTCAGCACAGAGCCAGAAGCAGACTCAAACTCAGGAACCATGAGATCATAACCTGAGCTGAAGTTGGATGCTTAACCGGCTGAGCCACCTGAGCGCCCCCCAATAAATGTTCTATAAACAAAATAATTTCTAAATTTTTCATTCATTTCTAATTTTCACATGTCTCCAGGTAAAGACTAACATTCATCTTCAGAATTTTATCCATACAGCGTAAAAAAAAAAATTTTTCAAGAGGAAATGATATAAGAAATTCAAAATATAAATCTGACACTAAAAGAAATATATAAATTTGTGGCTTAAATGTTTTACTTCTGGTACAAGCTATCCTCCAAATATAACATACCAAAAATATTTCCCAACCACCCATCTTGAAAATAATCTTTCATTACCATGTTGTGCTCAAGATGTTTTCCTTTGGAATGCTTTAAAAAAATATTTGGTTCTGGTAACTAAAGTAATTAACCACTCAACCTTTAAAACAAAAATCAAAACATGTCTACCATTCAACTTTTCAAGCACATGTAATTTTAGCAAGGAAAGTGTCTTTTGTGGGAAAAATGTGTCCCAGTCTAAATAATGGAATACTTTAAATTATGAGACCCATGTAATATGGGTTAATTCAAATCCAGAAAAAAAAAAATTCTTTGAGGGCAATATCTTATTTACCTTCATATTCTCCAAACCTGGCATATTATATTACATACCGACAGACTTCAAAGAAAATTCCCAGTATTTTAAGAAAATTTCACTATAAATTAATAGCTAAAGTTTTCAAACTTTCTCAATTTTTACTATAAGAGTATTTATTAATCACTAAAATTATCTAGTACTACCTAACTTTTCAGCAATTATTTTAGTTGAATAAACAAATTTAAATATGAAAGATTTTTTTCAACTAATAATTTTTTTTTAATTTACATCCAAATTAGTTAGCATACAGTGCAACAATGATTTCAAGGGTAGATTCCTTAATGCCCCTTACCCATTTAGCCCATCCCCCATCCTACACCCCCTCCAGTAACCCTCTGTTTGTTCTCCATATTTATGAGTCTCTTCTGTTTTGTCCCCCTCCCTGTTTTTATATTATTTTTGTTTCCTTTCCCTTGGGTTCATCTGTTTTGTCTCTTAAAGTCCTCATACGAGTGAAGTCATATGATTTTTGTCTTTCTCTAATTTCACTTAGCATAATACCCTCCAGTTCCATCCATGTAGCTGCAAATGGCAAGATTTCATTCTTTTTGACTGCCGAGTAATACTCCACTGTGTGTGTGTGTGTGTGTGTGTGTGTGTATAAAATATACGTAATATGTTATATATATATATATATGTGTGTGTATGTGTATACACACACACACACACACACACACACACACACACACACACACACCACATCGTTTTTATCCATTCATCCATCAATGGACATTTGGGCCCTTCCATACTTTGGTTATTGTTGATAGTGCTGCTATAAACACTGGGGTGCATGTGTCCCTTCGAAACAGCTAGACTTTATCCCTTGGATAAATACCTAGTAGCACAATTGCTACGGTAGTTCTATTTTTAATTTTTTGAGGAACCTCCATAGTGTTTTCCAGAGTGGCTGCACCAGCTTGCATTCCCAATATAAAAGACTTTAAACCTTTTAATGTATTTTAATGATTTGTAGAATAAAGAAACACCTGGTAATTTACACTCAAAATTTAAGGTTAATTTGATAATTATCCAGAAATTTGTTCAGAAATTTGTTTTGATCTTAATTTGGTAATTTTGTGTAGCTTTCACAAGCTGCAATGAATTGTTATAAAAAGAGAAAACTTATTTGTAAAATACATGTTGACAGTTGCATGTGTATATATCTCAAATTTTACTAATGAGAAACATTTCAAAATATAATCAGTACTACTTTAAGAATAAGGCCATGCTCTGTAATTTACCTATCAATACAGTTACTTCCGTGAACTGTACTCCTTCATACCAGTTCCTTCTCCCTTAACAGTTTCTTGGTTTCTAAGTCTCTCTCCATTACTTGTGGATATCAAAAACATTCAAAGTCTGCTTCCTTTCTGTGGATTTACCTTACTCAGGGAGTTTACTTCCTTTCTGGATATGGCAAATGTCTAATAAAGCTAGACTGAGCTGCAATTAGATAAATCAGTCGCTGTCCTCTAATACAATTTAAGATTGAAAATCCCTATTGTTAATGTGCCCTCTTTTAATGGAAACTCAGAATTTTATAATCAGAGTTAACTTCATTGTTTTTAAAGATCTCATCTTTAAGCAATCTCTATACCCAACAAACTCACAACCCTGAGATCATGAGTTGCACATTCCACAGACTAAGCCAACCAGGCACCCCAGAGTTAACTTCAAATAAAAACTTTGTAACATACTTCACCGTGACAAACACTTCTAATTGTTAAGTAGATCATTAGATAAGGGCTAATAAAAAATGCGCATTAACAAAAAATGTGCATTACAACGACTTACAAAATCTTCAACAAAGACTTCACAAATTTGCTCCAAATATTGTCTGGGGGTTAACAGGGTTTTGAAAATTTCAAGTAAACTCGTAATTCTTACACATACACCAATAACTTACGAGAAGTTCCCCATGCAGTCTCTCTCCATTCATCATCCCCAAGAAATATGCCTTTTTGTCCATCTTTTGTTGAATCATCAGGTTCCCAAAACTTTTTGGTAGGCAAAAGCTATTTGGGAGGGAAAAAATGATTAATTTAAGTATCATTCTGATTACAAATTTATTCTAATTCTACATAGGTGAAAGCAAACTTACCACTGGTATGTACAAGTTAGTTTTCAATGCTAAGGAGAATTCAGGGTGAACTATTTTCTAATTTGTATTGTTAATGATAAAATAACTCCTCACTTATGTTTGGGTACTGGCTCTAATAATTCTAGACCTGAACACTAATCAAAATCCACTTTGGACTTTTCTATACTTTTTTAAAAGGTTTTACCATCATGTGATTTTCTTTATAAATTTTTTCAAAAAACTTACTAAATTTCTTATTCAATATAGATAATACAATAAAAACATCTATACAAAAAAGGAAAACTTTTCCTTTACTTCCAAATACTGCCCTTGGATCACCTCTTATCCCACAGCTTCCATGGCAGAAAATATATTTTCACTTTTACTTCACTTATTCAATGGAAGTATGTGACATATATAGCACATAAAAACTGTGTTGACACAATGATTCACAAATTATTCAATATGTACATTTTGGCTAATTCCTAATGATACTTTATTACTCATCCAAGCCTCTCCTCTCTACTTTCCCTGACACTCAGAGAAGATGGACTGGGGAGATGTTTGAAAAGTACAGACTGTTTTGTTTTTCTGAGACATGTACGTGGCATTTTAAGTTAAGTACTCCTAAGATCTCCTCCCTCTCAGCCCATAATTAGGTACCCAGTGTTCCAGGGCTCATAATTAAACCTGTATATACTTCTATCACTAAGCTTTTACCTGTGTTTGTCTCCTTAAGGCATAGTAACCTTATTTTTAGAGAGTTCACAAACATACAAACTAAATGTAATAAAATGAACGTAGTAAAACCTGAATTGAGTCTGAGAAATAAAATAAAACGGGGGGGGGGGTTGAAAGTGTGAGTAGAAGGGGAGGAAGATACAGTAAATCATGAACAAAGGCACAACCTGATAAACTGCACTGTGTGTACAACAAGGTATGAGATGGATGAACAGATGTGGGAATGTCAAAGCTAATGCTGGTAAAACTTTCTAGGTCAGATTCTCAGAAGCCTTAAAGATAAGCTAAGAAATTGCACATTTCACCAACGTAAAGGGAATTCAGAGAGGTTAAAAGTGACATTATGTTTTAGAAAACAACTCAAGTTATAAGCTTTAAGAATAATGGATAGTCTAGACAACAGGCAAGGAAATCAGTTTAGCAGAATTACAGCAGGGCCAAGATGGTAGAAGTAAAACAGGTGGTACTAACCCAAAGAACTGAAAAAACAACATGGTTTGAGAGACATTTAGCACAGTCAGTATGATTACAAATGGGGAAGGGATTAATAAAAAGGATACAATTTTTAAATTTGGATAATAAGCTAAATGGTAGCACTATTAACTAAAACAAAAAGCCAGAAGCAGCTCTGAAGGCAGGGGGAAAAGTCCAATTTGGGCATGTTCCCAATCTACAGATTTTTCTTTGCTAAATTAAATATATTTAATTTTAAAGGAAACCAGCTTCTACTAATTTTAAAAAGAAAAGTTTTTCCATGTTAGGATCACCCTGGGCTGCAAATGATTTTTATTTAAAGCACATTTTAAACAATAATCTGCTCTAACAAAGATCCCAGCAAAATGCAACCTCTGTTCCTTCATAAGCTTTTTTTAAAAATCACTATAAAAGGTTCATGTAAATATTCAAACAAAATGTAAAGTTGATAATACTAAAACACTGCACTTGATATATTTAAATAATTGAACATGTATGCATAGCAAAACCCAAGTTAATACTTTAAAATGTCATTAAAAATTGGTTTCTGAGAGAATAAAGAAATGTTTTATCCATACATCATGAAAAAAAGTTTCAATATCAAAATAATAGTAACAAAGAAACTGAGGGTAAAGTTTTAGAAACTTAATAGAAACAGTCACAGAAATGGCTGAAACTAACCTAAAGTAACAGAAATAACAATCCCTTTGAGGAAGTCTTTGTGATAAAGTTCTGTGTAGTGCTTTAGTAGAGAAGCTCATAAATTACTGCTTTAAAACACAACTAGAGGGGGTGCCCGGGTGGCTCAGTCGGTTGGGCATCCGACTTCAGCTCAGGTCATGATATCACAGCTCCTGAGTTCGAGCCCCACGTCAGATTCTGTGCCAACACTTGGGAGGCTGGAGCCTGCTTCAGATTTGGGTCTCCCCCTCTCTCTCTGCCCCTCCCCTGCTCGTGCTTTGTCTCTCTCAAATATAAACATTTAAAAAAAATTAAAAACAAAAACTGTATTAAGCACTTATCCAATGTGCCTACTTTTTGCCAAACACTGTGCTATGAATATCCTCATTTTGCAAACGTTTATTAAGTTATCATGCACAGGAGTTAGTAAAATTAATACCTCTCCTAACAAAGGCCTATACCAACATTCTACAAACAACGTTCTGTGACAGTTTAGACACTGATTTGAAATACTTTCAGAGAAACTACTAGCTTGTGACCAAGAAAAGTTAAAATGAACTGAATACAGGGGAAGGCAACAATTCAAGATAGACCATTTAGGGGAAAAAAAAAATGTAGGCAGTACACTGGCTGCAATAGCAATAAAATTAGAGATTTGCCCCTGGAGACTCTTTTACGGTAGTAGAAAGGGGGAAGCATATTATAGAAAACAAGGGTTAAGAGATCTTAAAGATCTGCAAGATATATTATCCAGTACTACTTCATATTCGTTCCCAATTTCACAAAAACTTTAAACCAAAGTCAAGCAACTCAGTATATCTTGTTAACCTACACCTCTGTCTTTCCAACTCAGAAATGATTGGGTGAACATACAAATTCATCCCCCCAACTGTCCACCATTTTACTAGTTCTTTCCTTCAAGAAGCATTTATGGCTTGCCCTCTCCATCTTCAAAAATAGCAGTACGGGGAGCCTGGGTGGCTCAGTCGGGTGAGCGTCCGACTTCAGCCCAGGTCACAATCTTGCGGTTTGTCAGTTGGAGCCCCGCGTCAGGCTCTGTGCTTGGAGCCTGGAGCCTGCTTCTGATTCTGTGTCTCCCTGTCTCTCTGTTCCTCCCCTGTCTGTCCCTGTCTCTCTCAAAAATAAACATTAAAAATAAATAAATAAATAAATAAATAAAGCAGTCAACACTTTCACATACTGCCTCAAAATAAGTAATAAATTCCTACAAGAATCTATACTATGAGGTACACTTACATTTCAGATTAATACCAATTACTACATAAAAATCACAAAACCAACCAAATTAACATAATCCCAAGAATTAATAGGATGTAAAGGCTTTATGTCTACAATATGGTGTTTTAAATTAAGATGTTCATGTAATATCCAAACTGGGACACTTCTGAGGAAGGGGGTGCTATTAATAATTATGCCATGACACCAGATATGTATCTGGACTATCTGGTCAAATTACGATGTTAAGGTGACTCTCTTCATAATGGAAGTTCACAAAAGACAGGCATAGATGCTAATAACTAAATGTGTATGTAGAAAACAAAAGACAAGGTAATTCCCTTGAACCCCACAATGGCGCTTTTCCAGACTTTAATTTTTTTCTATTAATAAAAGATATCAATACTTCTTCATTTTTTCAAATCATACCACTTCCCCAGATCTTCTCCATTTCTAATACTTTAATCACCACAACCATTAGATGTCATCACTTCCAATAGGAAGCAGTACTATAAATAGTCAAGGCGCTCATCAGTTTATGCTATTCAATCACTACTATATACCATCTTGGGCCAGTTAACCATTCTGAGCTTCAATCTCCTCATCTGTAAGGATAATAATAACGATACTTTCATAGTATATTTCATATTTCATAGAAATGAGGCTAAAATGAAATAGCGTAAGTAAACTGCTTAGAATAGTACCAAGCATATAGCAGACACAAATTAGATCTCTTTGCTACAAAAATAGGAACCTTTTAATATTTATTATAAAACATAACAAACTGGCCAGCAACATTTAACTGGCTGATTATTTTAAAGGACTATGATATTACTATTCAATACAAAAGTCTTATCTATAGTTATTTGCCTTCTTTTTCCAATTCATTTGAGTATCATAGGAGGGACATGAAACAAAGAATAGATGCCTAATACCGTCCCATCCTGCACAAGGAATCAGAACCAAGGTTACACACATGGCTAATAAATGGCAGCAATAGGATTTGAACACATCGCCTGTATAATTCTAAAGCCCATTCTCTTTACACCTGCCATGGAAGATGGTTCTTTTCAATCATAGTCTAATTCATCAATATTTCTGAAAATTACCAGCATTAGACCACCACTAGATATAATAAAAAAGCTTAGGGGTGCCTGGGTGGCTCATTGGTTAACTGCCCGAATCCTGATATCAGCTCAGGTCATGATCTCACAGTTCATGGGATCGAGCCCGCATTGGGCTCTGCACTAACACTGCAGAGCCTACTTGGGATTCTCTCTCTCCCTCTCTCTGCCCCTCCCCCGCAGGCACACGCATGGCATGCTTTCTCTCAAAAATAAGTAAACATTTTAAAAAGTTTATATTATCATGATATTCACCCCATATAACGTGGGCATTCATTATGGTGGATAAAGTTTAAGAATTAAGGTAAAGATTTCTGTAGATAAAACTATGATCGTTATTTAAACACTATTTCAAATAGCTGGCTTCTATTCCAGTTATCCCTAACAGCTCAGATCAGAGCTAGAACATTTGAGAGATATATGTAACTCATACAAAGGTTATTCCTAATACTGTCTTCAAAGAAGTCAATCTTACTCAGAGGCATAGTGATAGTGATAGATTGGAGAGAAAACAGAAGTCTCCTCCCGTATCCAGCATTCCACTTCACCATACCACTTGGGATCTTAGTGCATAACATTCTTTAAATATTATTGTGTCAGAAAAGAAAGGAGGAGGCATTATTTATCATACTAAGCTTTGACTATTCCCTAAATAATACACATTAACGCAGGGATTTAAAATTAAATTCTAGGTTCCCTAAAGAATTTCAGGCAGGGGTATCTTTCCCCCTATTTAAAAAATAAACAGGAACATACTGTGTGTGTATATAATAGATTTGTGCCTTTGCACTGTAGTTTTAAAACACTATATTAATGAAGCTGAGTCCAACCGCCTATGAATTAGCTTTGTTCTTTTTAAAGCCATATGACACAATACAAATCAGTAAGTCTTTTGACAAAAACATGCTATGGAAAAATATGGAAAGAATGAGTTTATGAATGGATGAATACAGATCTGTTCCCATTTCTGGATGACCAAGTAGAAAAGACTGCCCTTCTGATGGTGGGTCAGTAAAGACATCATGACCTACAAAACCCAGTACATTTGAAAATAGTCCTATATGTAATGCAATATTTGTACATGAGAAATTTACAACAACTTAAGACATAATAAAGAAAATTTGATTTTTGAAGAAAAAGTCAAGAATAGGGCAATCCATTAAAAAAGGATGTCACATTAAAAAATAAACAAGCAATTTTAGAAAACTCAAGAGCCAAAAACTCAGGGCTACTTTTAATTTATTAAAATGAATTCTGGGATAAAACAAAAACAAAAAACCTCACCTGTCAGGAAAGGAGGAGAAGACTGGTGAGAGAGAGACAGGCAAAGAAGGAAATCCCAGAAGGTTCCCTGCTGCCTGTGAGATGAGGAAAGATAGAAAGGCTTGTGGGAGAGAGAACCCAGAGGCAGAAACCTGAGTAGGTTTCTTAGCTATCTCTTAGAGGTAACAGAATTAGTTGGTAAACTGTTAAGAAAAAAAACTTAATTAGTGAATAACAGCTTATTTAAAAATACATTTCTACTGAATGAAGGTCATAGAAGCACTGACCTACTGTTATCTGCCCAAAAGAGCAGGCAGTCTAAACCCTAGCCACTTTCATTCTGCGTTATCTAAAATTTCCATTAAGAAGGCCTAGATTTAAGTTTAGATTAACATACTGTTCAACCCAGCTTGTCTCTTTTCCAAAAACCTCAAATATACCTCCTCCACCCTCAAATAACTAACCAAACTCTTCCAACTACTGTTTCTGATCATGACATTTTTGTTTAACTGCAAAGATGTCTTTGCATTTATCAAGTGTTATTTAGAAGGGGAGTGGGGAAATGAGCCAATCTGTAAACATATATACAATGTAGATCTAGGAAGTAAAGTGCTCGGGGTCTAAAGAGAATTAAGTTAATGGTGTGGCTTTACTTGCCCTTAAAGAAATCACTGAGTTCAAGTTTGTCACAGATCAGGCTGAAACACTGTTCAAACCTGGATTATTTTGCTTTCTAAAGACCAAAGAAAACAAGTAGCAGGGAACAAAACAGAAGCCTTTTTCAACTATTTCTTTTTATTCACCCACAGTGTAAATAATGCCTAAGTAGCCACTGCAGTGAAGGTGTAGGTGTTTTGTTGTTGTTTAACTAAAAAATTATTCCTTCTTTCAAACCTTTCTTAGGGACCAGAATTTTACCTTATACACTAGACTAACAAGTGTACTTTGGCAATACTTATGCTTAAGCACCTTAACTCACCCTTAAATCAGTCCTCTGAAAATGACAAACTCTTTGGAAAACGCTGTTCTGGAGAAGGGAAGGGTTAGCTAGCTGCAGGGTGCCCTCTTGTGGCCCAGAGGAGTGACTGGACTCTTTTTCTGCATCTGAAGAGCACAGCATTGGATGGAGTGAGTCTCATGAAGGTCGCTAATCTACCAAAGTAAAATAATCTCCGGGAGCAAGCAGTTAATTACACATCTCATGTCTGTTCACTGTTATGTTCTATTACCAAAGTCCACACTATGTTAGTACTACAGAACACGACAAAATAAAGATGTGACCACAAGGGTTTTCATAATCAATTAGTTTTCTAAATATTCTTTAGATATATGGAAAACTCAAGCATTTTTTATTCCTTAATTTATGTGATGGTGTAGTTAAATGGAATGCCCCAACAAAAATCATATATTAACAGGACTGATAAAATCTATTAAATTCAGAGTGCTGTGTGCCACTTATTCAAAGCTAACAATCTACAGAAAAGATTAATATAAAACAAACTGTAACAAGTAATAAAGTATGTATAAAGATCTAGGAGAAGTCAGAAGAGGAAGTAATTAATTTTACTGCAGATAGCAATGGGACAACAGATAAGAATCTTTCTCAGTACAGTCTTGTAGAGGATTAGAAGTTTATTAAGCAGTGAACAAGGAGAGATTTTTGGAAGAGAGAATAGTGAACAATCAAGTGTGGCTAAGGCAAACATCATACATATATAAAACAGCAGGACAAGGATCAAGAAAGGCTCTTTTCTGAGCAAAGTAATTATGGTTCATTATCAAAATATAAAACATTATCTAAACCAAGTCAATCAAATCAATTAGATACAATCTCACTAAAAATTACTACTAGAGGTTTAAAAAAAAAAAAAAAAAAAGATGAAAATCACCACAACTACAGAATTGTATCATCTGAGATTTTAAAAACCCACATCATGTGGAAGACATAAACACTATTTTCAAGAATATTTATAGTTTAAAAAAAAAGTGTTAAGGGCTCAAATAAAGTGAGGTATATACATTCTTAGTATTCGTAAGTATTTACCTCTCCCATTCCCCGAGATTCTAATGCAAGAGCTTGAAAATCATGATTCATTTCATCCACAGATCAAACCTGTTGAACAAAAACAAAAATCAGTAGAAAGAAAAATTTAAATAGACTGTATCAAGTATTTTTATATTATATTGCTGCTATTACTGCAATTAGCATGAGCAGAGATAGACAAAAACCGATTTCTCTATGAAGATAGATTTCCCTAAATAGAGCACATAACAGCAATCTACATTAAAATTAAAACCCTGAGGTCAAAGGTTCGTGGGTTATTCTGTGTGCCAAGAAAAACCACTAATGGCTGAGCAAAATAGAAGGTAACAAAGGAAGCAAGCTCAAATACTAAAGTATAGTTAGCCTGTTTTTTATGTTGTTCCAATTATAACATTACTATTTTACATAACTTTAGTTAATATTTTTCAAAATTTCTCAACACTTCCTTATTTGTAGGTCTTCTACCACTGATTTAAAACTTTCCCTCAAAATATGTAAGTGATGATCCAGTTCAATCTCAAAGAAACACATAAATTAATCAGCTGTGGGAGCGATTAAATATTGAAATTTCCTTAAGAGTAACTCCTTTCACTTCGCCTTCTACTAAAACTAAAGTGTATGTTTCTTATCTTTTCATTTCTAACAGTTTAAATTATCATTCATGGGACAATGTGTTGAGTAAGAAGGTCCTTTGCCTTCGAATGTTAAGTACTGCTGGAGAACACCATTCAACACTGAAGCCACTACAAATTCACAGCCTTCAGCTCTTAGGCCTTGCAATACAATCCTATTAATTTCCCCAATAGGTTCTCTCTAAGACTCCATAGTATTGGACATTACAAAGCACCCCTCCCTTGCTGTAATAATGTTCTCCGTTGCCACTTTCTCTCTCATCATTTTTCCTTCTACTTTCCAACGTGTCCAGTTGCTTTTTCTCAGCCTTCACAGATCCCCTTGTCTCTTCAACTCTAGTGTTCCTTTAGTCCTCTATCCAAGGTAGTATCCTCTCTACCCCTTATCCTGAGCAATCTCATCCACTCTCATCGCTTTGAAAACTATATATATGCTTAGGACTCTCACTCAAACGTTTGTATTTATAAGCCAAATTTCTCTCTTAAAAATTTCCAAATATCTCCTTCCCATTCCCTGGGCAAAATTCCAACTTTATTCTTCTTCCCCATTTACAGCTTAATTCTTTCCTTTCTTACACCAATATCCAATCACTAATGTCGACCTCCTACCTCACTTAAATCTAACCATTTTCCAGCTGTTTGGTTGTTTACACTACCACCATCTCTTACCTAAAATGACTGTAATTCTGTCTTCCCATCATACACTCTAATCTCCAAATGTAATCAGTCATCTTTCTGAACTGTACTTTGTCCATGTGATTCCTACATCTTAATCCTTGACTTAAAGATAAAGCTCAAACTCCTTAAGGTGGTTTACAAGGAAATAGAATTAGATTCAAATTATAGTCTGGCAGCTTAGTAAGTAGCTCTATAACTCTGAACAAGTACCCTAAACTGTTCTCTCTCAATTTCTTCATGGGATGGTAACTGGAGCATCTGCCACATGGCTTACTGTGAATTAGAGAACAGGGTACGTAAGTATTCAAAACTTAGCTAATAAAAGGGCACCTGGCTGGTTCAGTTGGTAAAGTATGCAATCTTTTTTTAAATATTTTTCTTTATTTTCAGAGAGCACAAGTGGGGGAGGGGCAGAGAGAGGGGGATAATCTGAAGTGGGCTCTACTCTGACAGCAGCTACCCCAACGTGGGACTTGAACTCATGAATCACAAGATCATGATCTGAGGTGAAGTCAGATGCTCAACCGACTGAGTTACCCAGGTGCCCTGAGCATGCAACTCTTGATCTCAGGGTTGTAAGTTTGAGCCCCACACTGAGTGTAGACCTTACTTAAAAATAAAATCTTTTAAAAAGTCAGCTATTAAAAAAAGCTCTTCAATCTTTTCATCAAATGATACTTGAAAAATAAGATATCCATATGCAAAAAAGTGAACCTCAACACATACCTTACACTTTAATAAAAAAAAAAACTAATGGATCATACAGCTAAATGTAGTATTATAAGACTTCTAGAAAAACAGAACAGCTATGTGACCTAGTGTTTATGAGGTAAGATCAACATCAAAAGCAGAGTCCATAAAAGAAAAACCAATGTGTAAAAAAATCTGACTTCGTCAATAAAACAGGCTGAACAAAAGACACTGATGATAATGAAAAAACCACAGACTAGGAGAAAAATATTTGGAAATCACAGATCCAATACAGGACTTGTATCCAAATATATTAAAAAAACTCTAACAAAATAACAAAAGAACAAACAACCCAATCTAAAAATGAGCAACAAATCTGAACAGATACTATTATCAAAAAACTATATGGATAGCAAATAAGCTATTTCTCTTAACCTGTTAGAAAAGCTGGATTCATTAACAGTTCTCACAAAGTGAACAGGTCATTTCATCCTTTCATTAACTTAGGAACCTTTTACTAGATATCTTCAATGTGTTGGATTTTGTTGAGGAAAAAACGAGTTAAAATACAGTCACTGTTCTCAAAGAGTTTAAATGAGTCACAGGCACTTTCTGGTAATTAGAGGTATAGCTCTTATTAACCTAAACACTCCGGCAGATAACTACAAATTCTGGGCAAATACAAAACAATTTGAAGGCAATGGAAACCAAAAACCCAAACTGGAAGATCATCTACACTTAAAATAAGAAAAGACTGGCAAAGAGTGAGTTTTTTAAATGGCTTTTTCTCCTGAGAACAGGCCTGGGGTTGGAGGTGGGCACCAAAATTCCTACAGAGAATCTAGTCTTAAAAGCTTGAAGAACCAAAGGACAGTTTGGAGCAACCAGAGATGCTGGAAACTGAAGATGGAAGTCTCAGGAAAGAGACAACCAAATTCCGTATATAAATTCTACTCAGATTTTTAGACAATCCCTGAACTATATATCTGTGGAGCAGACTTTGAGCAGCCTAATTAAGGCTACAGACTTATGTCTGTAATGTCTGCTACAGACTACCACAGAAGTCACAGGAATTTGGAGTTTGAGCCCCATTAAACAAAAACAAAAAACTTTCTCAATAGGAACATAGCAGAACCTAGAGTACTTTCAATGTATCAATCATAAAGTCTGGAACACAATCTAAAAGTACTAGACATGTACAAACAGGAAAATGAGACCTAGACTAAAGGGAAAAATCAATTAATAAAGACCAAGCCCAAGCTGACCCAACGGTTAGAATTAGCAAGGATCTTAAAACAACTATTGTAACTGTACACAAACATGAAAGAAAAAATATGCTAACAAATTAAAAAATACAAAATTACAACAAAGAAAGCAAACTATAAAAATAACCAAATGGAAACTCTATAACTAAAAAATATCTTTAGGGGTTCCTGGGTGGCTCAGTTGGTTAAGCATCTGACTTCAGCTCAGGTCGTGACCTCATGGTTCAGGAGTTTGAGCCCTTCAGGAGTTTGAGCCCCGCCGTCAGGCTCTGTGCTGACAGATCAGAGCCTGGACCCTGCTTCAGATTCTGTGTCTCACTCCCTGCCCCTCCCCCACTCATGCTCTGTTTCTCTTTCTCAAAAAATGAACATTTAAAAACATATATATTTAAAAATTTTTCACTGGATGCATCTAGTAACAGATTGGAGATAAAAGGTCAGTGAATTTAAAGATAGATCAACCGAGATTTCCAATCTAGAGGGGAAAAAAAAATAATAAAGGAGAAAATGAGGTGGGAAAATTACTTGCAGAAACAACGGCCAGAAAGAAATTCTTTCAAGTTTGATGAAAGCAAAATTCATAGATTTAAGATATTCAGTGAACCCAAGGCAAAATGGGAAAAAAGAAAATAAAACCCATACCCATAATAAAAATCAAAGAGAAAATCCTGAAAACAGCTAGAAGAAAAAGGTTACGTAAAGGAGAAAAGATAATATGAGTGCCCACTGATTTTGCACTTCAAACAATGGGGACCAGAATACAAAGGAAGAGACTGTAAAGTGCTGAAACAAGAAATAAAAATGCCAACTTAGAAGTTTTTACCTGGTAGAAATATGCTTTGGCTTAAAAAAAAAAAAAGATATTTTTAGATAAAAACATTTGTTAGAACAGACTTCCACCTCAAGAAATACTTAAAAAATTTTTTTCAAGCTAAAGGGAAATAACAGATGGAAATTCAGATCTTCAAGGAATGAAGGGCACCAGAAATGCTAAGTATGTGCTTAAGTATAAAGGACTGTTTTTTCCTTTTAATTTCTCTCAAATTCATATGCCCATTTAAAGTAAAAATTTCAACATTATAGGTTTTATTACATATGTAGATGAACCAATTTACCTGCACATCCATTACTTACTATAAGAACTCTAGCCCTATCATCAAGACACTGATTTTTTTTTTTTTTAAGTTTATTTATTTTGAGAGAGTGAATGAGTGGGGGATGGACATAGAGAGGAGGAGAGAGAATCCCAAGCAGGCTCTGCACTGGTGCAGTGATGCAGGGCTCGAACCCACAAACTGCAAGATAATGACCTGAGCCAAAACCGACTGAGCCACCCAGTTGCCCCCATGGCTCTTGGTTTTAAAACAAACTCACTGAGATCAAAATATTGTTTTACACACAATATATATACATAGACATATAAAATTCTGTAGCCATATATATAATACGGATGTTACATATACTTATATACATTTTGCACATGTATATAATTATCAAGACAAATAAAGGAATCTTGGTCCAAATGTGTTCCACACTTCTCATTCACACAAAGTTCTCCATCTTAACACAAAACAATTTGTTCTAATGTCTAGTCTGCTTAAATCATCTTTGATTTCTAAATGTTTCTTTAAAATTCCCTAAATTTAGATATAGTCAATTTCATTATTCTATAAATATTTCATAGGATTTCGCATATTGCTCTAAATACGTCCTTTATATTCTTTTTCTTAGATTCACATGTGATCCTTCTCTTAAACCTTGTATTTTATATTGTATCTTCTAGATCTCTCATTCCATTACAGCTTCAACGTCTTCCAAGCATTAACTGTTTCCCAAGTCTAATGGCCAATCATCTGGAAGCTACAGAATATTGCCAACGTGTTATTAGGAATCATATTTTCAATCATCTAAAGTGGCTTCCTAATATTATGCAGCTAAGTTTTTAAGTATGCTTCAAATTTAAATCAATATATGCTTTACAAGCTTAACAATATGTGCCTTTTAAATCAACTTATACATTAAATGCATTAAATGATATTAAGCACTGAAGGGTTCAACGTACAAAGATCATACCAACTGCAGTCATTAAAACACTTCCAGGGGTGCCTGGGTGGCTCAGTTGGTTAAGCATCTGACTTCGGCTCAGGTCATGATCTCACAGTTTGAGTTTGAGCCCCGCGTTGGGCTCTGTGCTGGCAGCTCAGAACCTGGAGCCTGCTTTGGATTCCGTGTCTCCCTCTCTCTCTGCCCCTCCCCCACTGCGCACGCACTCTCTCTCCCCCAAAAAAAAAAATGTAAAAAAAAAAATTTTTTTTTTAAAACACTCTTCCATGGAACATCTTATTTATCTGTATCCTCTGAGAACACACTGTCCTTATTAAAGTAATTATTCCATTAGGGCCAAAACCTTAAAATTCTTATTATTTAGGATATGGAAATGGCCTTAAAGTTGATTCTTTCTTATTCTGCTTTCCTAAAGAAAGCACAATGGACACATTTTATATCGGACAATGTGGTACAATAGAAATAGCATGTGATTAGGTACAGAATGTGAGTTCACATTTTGACTTCTGCAAGTTGTCTAACCTCTAAACCTTAGCTTAATCTATTGTGAAGATCAAATGAGATAATGTATCCAAAAATGTTTTGTAAACTATTAATAAAAAGTACTCAACAAATATCCATTACCAGCACCACAACAGACTACTCTAGAAAGAAACAATACTTTCTGAGGCTCTTGTGCAACTCAGTGTTTAGGTCTCTTGTGGCTGCTTTTGTTAGCATTTCCTGCCTTGCTGTCAGTTTAAGTATTACTTGACTTGAGGGGCACCTGGGTGGCCTCAGTTGGTTAAGCATCTGAGTTAGGCTCAGGTCATGATCCGCATCAGGCCCTGTGCCGACAGCTCGACAACACGGAGTCTGGAGCCTGCTTCGGATTCTGTATCTCCCTCTCTCTCTGACTCTCCCCTGCTCATGCTCTGTCGCTCAGTCTTTCAAAAATAAATAACCTTTAAAAAAATTAAAATAACTAAATAAATATCACTTGACTTGAACATAGTGGTGCTATTTCCGACCTTTTTAATTAGGTTGCTTTTAATTTGCAGTGATCCGTTAGCCTCAGATATCCAGGTATGGTAGACTAACAACAGTAAAAACATGCTTTAAGAAGGAAACTACCTGTAACACACACGCACAAAAACGTATTCTAAAAAGTTTCAATGACCTCCTGGGTGGCTCAGTCTGTTAAGCATCCGACTTCGATTCAGGTCATGATGTCACAGTTTGTGAGTTGAAGTCACATATGGGGCTCTGTACTGACAGCTCGGAACCTGGAGCCTGCTTCAGATTCTGTGTCACCCTCTCCCTTTGCCCTTCCCTACTCGCACTGTCTCTGTGTCAAAAATGAATAAACATAAAAAATTTTTTAATTAAAAATAGTTACAATCCTTTCTTAGGAAAGCAATTTAAAATTTAACATCATACACACAGATTCATATCTTTTTAAAAAATTTTTTAAAATTTATTTTTGAGAGACAGAGCACAAGCAGGGGAGGGGCAGAGAGAGCGGAAGACACAGAATCCAAAGCAGGCTCCAGGTTCTGAGCTGTCAGCAAAGAGCCCAATGTTGGGCTCTAACCCAGGAGTCGTGAGATCATGACCTGAGCTGAAGTTGATCCGCTCAACTGAGCCACCCAGGTGTCAGTAGAGTCATCTCTCTTGAACCAGTTTCCCCAACTTTGGGAATCAATCCTAAGAATAAATATAAATATATAAAAGCTATGTATAAACATGCTTGCAGATTACTGACTTCCAAAATTATAAACTGCATAATTGCCCTATAATAGTTAAGTGACACATCTATAAAATGAAATAACATGTAACTATTAAAAATATTTGAGTTTGCAATTAAGAAAATGCTTAGACAGGGGCGCCTGGGTGGCTCAGTCAGTTGAGCGTCTGTCTGACTTTGGCTCAAGTCATGATCTCATGGTCTGTGAGTTCGGGCCCCACGACGGGCTCTGTGCTGACAGCTCAGAGCCTGGAGAGTACTTCAGATTCTGTGTCTCCTTCTCTCTCTCTGCCCCTCCTCCGCTCATCTGTCTCTCTCTCTCTCTCTCTCAAAAATAAACATTAAAAATTGGGGTGGGGGGGCGCCTGGGTGGCTCAGTTGGTTAAGCGTCTGACTTTGGCTCAGGTCATGATCTCACAGTCAGTGAGCTCTAGGCCCACGTCAGGCTGTATGCTGACAGCTCTGAGCCTTGAGCCTGGAGCCTGCTTCGGATTCTGTGTTTCCCCCTCTCTCTGCCCCTCTCTTTCAAAAATAAACATTAAAAAAAAACTTTTTTAATGAAAAAAGACTGAAAGGAAATCACCCAAAATTCATACCATCCTTAAGTGATCAGAATACACCGTTTTCCCCATCTATTTATCTATTTAATTACCTTTCTACAATATATCTGTATAATCTATGAATAAAAAGGGAGATTTTTATTAAGAAAAATAAAAGGAACATAGAAGCAATGTTCTCAAGACTAAAGCACTGAAGCTTTACTGAAGCCCTTCTTTGCTTACTTCCAGGCTTTATTTGTGTCCAAATAGATGAGGTCATAAGTTAAAGAACCTCCAGATAAATGTGAGAAGTCTCTTGGATCCATTCTTACTTTTGTGGTGAATTATGCCCCAGTGCAGAGGTCAATAAATTTTTTTAGTAAAAAGCCAGATGGTAAACATTTTACACTTTGCAGGTCATATGGTCTCTGTTCTCAAATATGCCTTTGTAGCACAAAAAGCAGCCATAGATGATATCAAAGTAAATAAGCATGAATGTGTCCTAATAAAACTTTATTTATGAACAGTGAAACCTGAATTTCAAGTATTTGTGTTATATTATTCTTTTAATTTTTCTCCAACCATTTACAAATCTAAATACCAATCCTGGAGAGTGAGCCAAACAAACATAGGTAGTGGGCTAGATCTGGAGTGTAGGCCATAGTTTGCCGACCTCTGCTCTAGTGGATTTACTTTCTTGACTGCTCCACAAAAAAATCAAATGCAGATAATTCACTCTAAAATATGAGCAAGCCAAAAGTTAAGCATCAGAGCTTTGCCTTCAACCTTTTCATTCATACTATTCCCCAGGCATATTTTGTTCTTAAAATGAATGGTATTTCAGGTTACATTTAAATGAAGGGGATTAGATAGGGGAAGAGGAAAAGCCTTTAAAAAAAAAAAAACAAACAAAATCAAACTCAGCTTTTCAGTTTAGGGTGTTACCATTTATCTCAATCACGAAGAGAGGAGAAAGTGGGCAAAACAACAGAACAGAACAGAAACACTGTTAAATTCTCAAACCAATAATCTCCATTTTAATAATAATAAAGTTGAGGGGGCAGGGGTCACATGAATACCAGTAAGTGGGACTCCAAAATTTTTGCAAAATGCCAATCTACTATGTCCTACACAGTTACAAATGCTGATACCATCTGGTGGCAAGGGAAAAGAATCTGGACATAAATTTAACAATTTTATCCAGAATGGTTAGATCATAGGAGAAAAAAACAGTATTTTCTTCTAACAAGCAACAGAGTATCTAGCATGCATTTACAGAATATTGAATTGACTAAGTTAACTTGAAGAAAGTGCATCCAAGAGTTATGGTACACAGTACTGCTTGGGGTTCTTCAAATTTTGTTTGCATTATTAAGCCATGAAACTCTCCCAAAACTGTTTCCTTTAATAAACAACTGGAATCGGCTCAGATAGAAGATACATAATAGAAACTTCTCTATGGCCAAGACCTTGCGAAATACTGAGGTAAGTGTGAACTAAAGTTTTTGAGGTTCTTTTGTTTCCTAACAAAAGGAAACAACAGTGTCATCAAATTCTAAAATTTAACAGCATTAGGAGGACCTGAGTGGCTCAGTTGGTTAAGGGTCTGACTCTTGATTTTGGTTCAGCTCATGATCTCATGGCTCTGGAGCCCAGCACTGGGCTGGCACTGTCAGTGAGGAACCTGGGATTCTCACATTCTCCCTCTCTCTCTGTCCCTCCCCCAATGCGTGCACACGCATGCGCGCTCTCAAAATAAACTTAAAAAAAAAAAACTAACAGCATTACCAACTTTTTGTAGGCAACATTATTGCTAATTACATGAGAAAAACAGATAAAGAACCTCAAACGATATACTGGTTAAGTTCTAAGTTTTTATATTTACTAACACATAACCCAAAAGTTTAACAAGTTTGTGTAAAGAACCAAGAATATGCATTGATAAGTACATTTATGTCATTAAGAATATTAATTTTTCAGGGTGCCTAGGTGGCTCAGTCAGTTAAGTGTCTGACTTCAGCTCAGGCCATGATCTCACGGTTCATGGGATCGAGCCCTACATTGGGCTCTGTGCTGACAGTTCAGAGCCTGGAGCCTGCTTTGGATTCTGTGTGTGTGTGTGTCTCTCTCTCTGCCCCTTCCCCACTTGTGCTCTCTCTCAAAAATAAACATTAAAAAAATATATACTAATTTTTCTCAGACATCTGATCCAATTCCTCACCATATGCCTACTATAAAAAACAAGTTGGAGGGAAAACCATTTAGAGCCACAATAAATGGTACTAAAGCACTTTCTACTATGATATGACACTAATTCATAGTATCATAATTAGTTCTATTTAAAGGCCATAGGTGAGTTCGAGCCCCGCGTCAGGCTCTGGGCTGACGGCTCGGAGCCTGGAGCCTGTTTCCGATTCTGTGTCTCCCTCTCTCTCTGCCCCTCCCCCGTTCATGCTCTGTCTCTCTCTGTCCCAAAAATAAATAAAAAACGTTGAAAAAAATTTAAAAAAAAAAAAAAATAAATAAAGGCCATAGTAGAAATTAAGCTCTGGGGTCTAAGGGACCAGGAACTGTGTCTTAGCTATCTGAATGCTCAATATATATTGAATGAAAAACATTTTGTATTGTATGAAATATAAATTTAAATCACGAAATCAACTAATATCTGGATAGTAACTGTATATAAATGCCTTCATACATATTAATACATAATGCTAATTTTAATGGAGAGACAGAGAACAAGAACTTCCTCAGACTTTCTATACCACTGAAGACATTCAACATAAAATAACTGATAGCAACTTCCCACTGGTACTACTTTTCCATATTAGTCCTATAATACCTGATGGCTATTGTGATCTTGTGCATCAATTACAAAAAAAC